>NC_069505.1:436238100-436448100 GCF_027579735.1 Bombina bombina | reverse complement strand
TTTATATGTGTGTATGTATGTATGCATGTATGTATGTGTGTTTATATGTGTGTATGCATTTAGATGTGTGTGTGTATGCATTTATATGTGTGTATGTATGTATGTATGTGTGTTTATATGTATGCATGTATGTATATGTGTGTTTATATGTGTGTATGTATCTATATGTGTGTTTATATGTGTGTGTGTATGTATATGTGTTTTATATGTGTGTATGTATGTATATGTGTGTTTATATGTGTGTATGTATGTATACTGTATGTGTGTTTATATGTGAGTATGTATATGTGTGTTTGTATGTGTGTATGTATGTATATGTGTGTTAATATGTATATATGTATGTATATGTGTGTGCATGCATTTATATGTGTGTGTATGTATAGCTGGCACAGCACAGAACACAGTCTGTATTCTGTATAGCTGGCACAGCACTGTCTGTATTATGTATGGGTTGCACAGCACAGTCTGTATTCTGTATAGCGGGCACAACACAGTCTGTATTCTGTATGGGTTAAACAGCACAGTCTGTATTCTGTATAGCTGGCACAGCACATTCTGTATTCTGTATAGCTGGCACAGCACAGTCTGTATTCTGTATATCTGGCACAGCACAGTCTGTATTCTGTATAGCTGGCACAGCACAGTCTGTATTCTGTATAGCTGGCACAGCACAGTCTGTATTCTGTATGGGTTGCACAGCACAGTCTGTATTCTGTATGGGTTGCACAGCACAGTCTGTATTCTGTATGGGTTGCACAGCACAGTCTGTATTCTGTATGGGTTGCACAGCACAGTCTGTATTCTGTATGGGTTGCACAGCACAGTCTGTATTCTGTATGGGTGGCACAGCACTGTCTGTATTCTATATGGGTTGCACAGCACAGTCTGTATTCTGAATAGCTGGCACAGTACAGTCTGTATTCTGTATGGGTTGCACAGCACAGTCTATATTCTGTATAGCGGGCACAGCACAGTCTGTATTCTGTATAGCTGGCACAGCACAGTCTGTATTCTGTATAGCTGGCACAGCACAGTCTGTATTATGTATGGGTTGCACAGCACAGTCTGTATTCTGTATAGCTGGCACAACACAGTCTGTATTATGTATGGGTTAAACAGCACAGTCTGTATTCTGTATAGCTGGCACAGCACAGTCTGTATTCTGTATAGCTGGCACAGCACAGTCTGTATTCTGTATAGCTGGCACAGCACAGTCTGTATTCTGTATAGCTGGCACAGCACAGTCTGTATTCTGTATGGGTTGCACAGCACAGTCTGTATTCTGTATGGGTTGCACAGCACAGTCTGTATTCTGTATGGGTTGCACAGCACAGTCTGTATTCTGTATGGGTGGCACAGCACTGTCTGTATTCTATATGGGTTGCACAGCACAGTCTGTATTCTGAATAGCTGGCACAGTACAGTCTGTATTCTGTATGGGTTGCACAGCATAGTCTATATTCTGTATAGCGGGCACAGCACAGTCTGTATTCTGTATAGCTGGCACAGCTCAGTCTGCATTCTGTATAGCTGGCACAGCACAGTCTGTATTCTGTATAGCTGGAACAGCACAGTCTGTATTCTGTATGGGTTGCACAGCACAGCCTGTATCATGTATGGGTTGCACAGCACAGTCTGTATTCTGTATGAGTTGCACAGCACAGTCTGTATTCTGTATAGCTGGCACAGCACAGTCTGTATTCTGTATAGCTGGCACAGCACAGTCTGTATTCTGTATGGGTTGCACAGCACAGTCTGTATTCTGTATGGGTGGCACAGCACAGTCTGTATTCTGTATGGGTGGCACAGCACAGTCTGTATTCTGTATAGCTGGCACAGCACGGTCTGTCTTCTGTATAGCTGGCAAAGCACAGTCTGTATTCTGTATAGCTGGCAAAGCACAGTCTGTATTCTGTATGGGTTGCACAGTACAGTCTGTATTCTGTATAGCTGGCACAGCCAGTCTGTATTCTGTATAGCTGGCACAGCACAGTCTGTATTCTGTATGGGTTGCACAGCACAGTCTGTATTCTGTATGGGTTGCACAGCACAGTCTGTATTCTGTATAGCTGGCACAGCACAGTCTGTATTCTGTATAGTTAGCACAGCACAGTCTGTATTCTGTATAGCTGGCACAGCACAGTCTGTATTCTGTATGGGTTGCACAGCACAGTCTGTATCATGTATGGGTTGCACAGCACAGTCTGTATTCTGTATGGGTTGCACAGCACAGTCTGTATCATGTATGGGTTGCACAGCACAGTCTGTATTCTGTATAGCTGGCACAGCACAGTCTGTATTCTGTATGGGTTGCACAGCACAGTCTGTATCATGTATGGGTTGCACAGCACCATCTGTATTCTGTATGGGTTGCACAGCACAGTCTGTATTCTGTATGGGTTGCACAGCACAGTCTGTATTCTGTATGGGTTGCACAACACAGTCTGTATTCTGTATAGCTGGCACAGCACAGTCTGTATTCTGTATGGGTTGCACAGCACAGTCTATATTCTGTATAGCTGGCAAAGCACAGTCTGTATTCTGTATGGGTTAAACAGCACCGTCTGTATTCTGTATGGGTTGCACAGCACCGTCTGTATTCTGTATAGCTGGAACAGCACAGTCTGTATTCTGTATGGGTTGCACAGCACAGTCTGTATTCTGTATGGGTTGCACAGCACAGTCTGTATTCTGTATGGGTTGCACAGCACAGTCTGTATTCTAGGCACAGTGTGTATAGTTTATGGATGGCATAACTAGGAGCAAATTGTCAGTTGCACGAGCTATACAAATAATTATTCTATGGAACTAAGCAGATTAGATTATCAGCTCTCAGCGACCATTTTATAAAGCAAATAAGATCAAATCTCAATGTGTAAAGCTGGTAATTAATGAATTGTAGAGTAAGTATGACCTGCACGGCCGTGTCTTATGGGACTAATAAAGGCATTATGTTATCAGATGATGGGCACAGCTATAAGCGTATTATTTCTGGCTGCAGACAGAGCTATTTTTACCCATGTGCAACTCATTACCCTGGGCACGTCAGGTGTAGTGTAGCCCTTAACATATCTGGTTTAACAGCAGAATAAATGACTAGTAATAATTATAATCAAACTGGTACTGACCCTCACAACATTAGCTATTAGGTGCCCGCATCTGCTTATATACAGCATTAAACCCTCACGCCACCAAACGGATCTTTACATAAGGATTTCCCTTCAGTTCTAGAGACGCTAATTCATTACACAAAGTCTACAGTAAAGTAAAAAGGTCTGCTTGGTTTGTGCAGCTATTGGTAAAGTGGATCTGTTTCAGACAAAGTATATTGTGTATTCTGTAGTCTCTGGGGTCTCACATACAGTGATAATCTGGTATTTACAGAAGAAGACTTGTCAGAGAATACAGCATCATCACAACGGTGCAGCAACCAGACGGACCACACCAAGGTCCTAAAACAAACAACTCCAGTAGACATGCAGGGCAAGCTCAGAAGTATATAAAGTAGAAAACATAACAATATATTCTACCCATGTACAACGATTATACCTACAAGACAGGTGCAGATTTGTCCTCAAAGGTCCTCAAAGGTAAACTAATCTTATGTTCCTGCTGCCTGAGCAACGCTAATATGACCGCAGGTAAGAAGAGAGTTGTAGCTATAGGGTTAGGTTACAGTTAGGGTTAGTGCTAGGCAGTGCTCTAGTTGTAAAAGAAAAGGTGCCGGTACTCATTTCATTTTGATAGATCTATTTTTCTCAGTAGCTTTGAGAAAAGCAAATGGAAAACATTATTTACGTCTGATGTATTTTGCAGCGCCACTAGAGTATTTACATGATGATTACAAATATTACCTGTTATGAGTTGGCAGAGGTGGGGGTACTCAGTACCGGTGAGTACCCCTAAAAAAAAAAGCTCTGGTGCTAAGGCTTATGGGTAAAGCTAGAGGTAGGATTAACCTTAACTGTAATCCTACCTCTAGCTTTACCCATAATGCTTAGCACTAGCGCTATAACCCCAGACTAACCCTTAGCATAGCATTAATCCTACCTCTAGCTTTACCCATAATGTTTAGCACTAACCCAATAACCCTAGACCAACCCTAAACATAGCATTAACCCTAACTGTAATACTACCTCTAGCTTTACCCATAATGTTTAGCACTAACCCTATAACTCTAGATTAACCCTAACCATAGCATTAACCCTAGCCCTAACTGTAATCCTACCTCTAGCGTTACCCATAATGTTTAGCACTAACCCTATAACCCTAGATTAACCCTAACAATAGCATTAACCCTAGCCCTAACTGTAATCCTACCTCTAGCTTTACCCATAATGCTTAGCACTAACCCTATAACCCTAGATTAACCCTAACCATAGCATTAACCTTAGCCCTAACTGTAATCCTACCTCTAGCTTTACCCATAATGTTTAGCACTAACACTATAAACATAGATTAACCCTAACCATAGCATTAACCCTAGCCCTAACTGTAATCCTACCTCTAGATTTACCCATAATGTTTAGCACTAACCCTATAACCCTAGATTAACCCTTACCATAGCATTAACCCTAGCCCTAACTGTAATCCTACCTCTAGCTTTACCCATAATGTTTAGCACTAACCCTAACCATAGCATTAACCCTAGCCCTAACTGTAATCCTACCTCTAGCTTTACCCATAATGTTTAGCACTAACGCTAACCATAGCATTAACCCTAGCCCTAACTGTAATCCTACCTCTAGCTTTACCCATAATGCATAGCACTAACCCTATAACCCCAGATTAACCCTTACTATAGCATTAACAGTAATCCTACCTCTAGCTTTACCGATGTTTAGCAATAACCCTATAACCCTAGACTAACCCTTACCATAGCATTAACCCTAGCCCTAACTGTAATCCTACATCTAGCTTTACCCATAATGCATAGCACTAACCCTATAACCCCAGATTAACCCTTACCATGGCATTAACTGTAATCCTACCTCTAGCTTTACCCATAATGTTTAGTTTAGTTATGCCAGTCTGTGTTACCCTCATATACTCTGCACCTCACTTATGCCAGTCTGTGCTACCCTCATATACTATGCACCTCACTTATGCCAGTCTGTGCTACCCTCATATACTCTGCACCTCACTTATGCCAGTCTGTGCTACCCTCATATTCTCTTCACCTCACTTATGCAAATCTGTGCTACCCTCATATACTATGCACCTCACTTATGCCAGTCTGTGCTACACTCATATACTATGCACCTCACTTATGCCAGTCTGTGCCACCCTCATATACTCGGCACCTCACTTATGCAAATCTGTGCTACCCTCATATACTCTGCACCTCACTTATGCCAGTTTGTGCTACCCTCATATACTCTGCATCTCACGTATGCCAGTCTGTGCTACCCTCAAATACTCTGCACCTCACTTATGCCAGTCTGTGCTACCCTCATATACTCTGCACCTCACTTATGCCAGTCTGTGCTACCCTCATATACTATGCACCTCACTTATGCCAGTCTGTGACACCCTCATATACTCGGCATCTCACTTATGCAAGTCTGTGACACCCTCATATACTCTGCATCTCACGTATGCCAGTCTGTGACACCCTCATATACTCGGCATCTCACTTATGCCAGTCTGTGCTACCCTCATATACTCTGCTTCTCACTTATGCCAGTCTGTGCTACCCTCATATACTCTGCACCTCACTTATGCCAGTCTGTGCTACCCTCATATACTATGCACCTCACTTATGCCAGTCTGTGACACCCTCATATACTCGGCATCTCACTTATGCAAGTCTGTGCTACCCTCATATACTCTGCATCTCACGTATGCCAGTCTGTGCTACCCTCATATACTCTGCACCTCACTTATGCCTACGCGTTTTGCACAGGACAATCTTCCTGCGCTCAGAGAGAGGCTTCTGAATTAGCGGTCTTGGTAAAACAGTGCCACACTGGGCTGAGAGACTGCGTCCCACACACACACGCTTTGGGTTTGTTAAGCACAGCAGAGATTCACTGCGCCGATAGAGCAGGCCTGAAATAGCAGCAATCAAAGCACACAATGGGGGCACCCCTCCCGCCGCACGTTATTGTAATCTGTGTGTACGGGAGGAAAGACAAGAAAGGCAGCCATGGACTCAAGTGGAGTTGGGTTTTTTATTTCCTTTTATTGTGTGTTAAAAGCAGAGTGGATTATTCTGCTGAGGAACTAGAAAACATTATTACGGTGACTCTGCTGTGAATCTCATTTTATTTTTATTTTCTATAGATAGTTTGCAAATTTCATGGTTCTGGGGTGGCAGCTGTGAGCTTCATAAATACAATATCCAAACAGTGCTGTATACTGTCAGGGACTAGGCTCTGCAGTGCTGTATACTGTTTGGTACTGGCTCTACAGTGCTGTATACTGTCAGGGACTAGGCTCTGCAGTGCTGTATACTGTTTGGTACTGGCTCTGCAGTGCTGTATATTGTCAGGGACTAGGCTCTGCAGTGCTGTATACTGTCTGGTACTGGCTCTGCAGTGCTGTATACTGTCAGGAACTAGGCTCTGCAGTGCTGTATACTGTCTGGTACTGGCTCTGCAGTGCTGTATACTGTCAGGGACTAGGCTCTGCAGTGCTGTATACTGTCAGGGACTAGGCTCTGCAGTGCTGTATACTGTCAGGGACTAGGCTCTGCAGCACTGTATACTGTCAGGGACTAGGCTCTGCAGCGCTGTATACTGTCAGGGACTAGGCTCTGCAGGGCTGTATACTATCTGGTACTGGCTCTGCAGTGCTGTATACTGTCAGGGACTAGGCTCTGCAGTGCTGTATACTATCAGGGACTAGGCTCTGCAGTGTTGTATACTGTCTGGTACTGGCTCTGCAGTGCTGTATACTGTCTGGGACTGGCTCTGCAGTGCTGTATACTGTCAGGGACTAGGCTCTGCAGTGCTGTATACTGTCAGGGACTAGGCTCTGCAGCACTGTATACTGTCTGTGATACGTTCTGCAGTAGTGTATACTGTCAAGGACTAGGCTCTGCAGGGCTGTATACTATCTGGTACTGGCTCTGCAGTGCTGTATACTGTCAGGGACTAGGCTCTGCAGTGCTGTATACTATCAGGGACTAGGCTCTGCAGTGTTGTATACTGTCTGGCACTGGCTCTGCAGTGCTGTATACTGTCTGGGACTGGCTCTGCAGTGCTGTATACTGTCAGGGACTAGGCTCTGCAGTGCTGTATACTGTCAGGGACTAGGTTTTGCAGTGCTGTATACTGTCAGGGACTAGGCTCTGCAGTGCTGTATACTGTCAGGGACTGGCTCTGCAGTGCTGTATACTGTCTGGGAAAGGCTCTGCAGTGCTGTATACTGTCTGGGAAAGGCTCTGCAATGCTGTATACTGTCTGGGACTGGCTCTGCAGTGCTGTATACTGTCTGGGAAAGACTGTGCAGTGCTGTATACTGTCTGTGACTAGGCTCTGCAGTGCTGTATACTGTCAGGGACTAGGCTCTGCAGTGCTGTATACTGTTTGGTACTGGCTCTGCAGTGCTGTATATTGTCAGGGACTAGGCTCTGCAGTGCTGTATACTGTCTGGTACTGGCTCTGCAGTGCTGTATACTGTCAGGAACTAGGCTCTGCAGGGCTGTATACTATCTGGTACTGGCTCTGCAGTGCTGTATACTGTCAGGGACTAGGCTCTGCAGTGCTGTATACTATCAGGGACTAGGCTCTGCAGTGTTGTATACTGTCTGGTACTGGCTCTGCAGTGCTGTATACTGTCTGGGACTGGCTCTGCAGTGCTGTATACTGTCAGGGACTAGGCTCTGCAGTGCTGTATACTGTCAGGGACTAGGCTCTGCAGCACTGTATACTGTCTGTGATACGTTCTGCAGTAGTGTATACTGTCAAGGACTAGGCTCTGCAGGGCTGTATACTATCTGGTACTGGCTCTGCAGTGCTGTATACTGTCAGGGACTAGGCTCTGCAGTGCTGTATACTATCAGGGACTAGGCTCTGCAGTGTTGTATACTGTCTGGCACTGGCTCTGCAGTGCTGTATACTGTCTGGGACTGGCTCTGCAGTGCTGTATACTGTCAGGGACTAGGCTCTGCAGTGCTGTATACTGTCAGGGACTAGGTTTTGCAGTGCTGTATACTGTCAGGGACTAGGCTCTGCAGTGCTGTATACTGTCAGGGACTGGCTCTGCAGTGCTGTATACTGTCTGGGAAAGGCTCTGCAGTGCTGTATACTGTCTGGGAAAGGCTCTGCAATGCTGTATACTGTCTGGGACTGGCTCTGCAGTGCTGTATACTGTCTGGGAAAGACTGTGCAGTGCTGTATACTGTCTGTGACTAGGCTCTGCAGTGCTGTATACTGTCTGTGACTAGGCTCTGCAGTGCTGTATACTGTCAGGGACTAGGCTCTGCAGTGCTGTATACAGTCTGGGACTGGTTCTGCAGTGCTGTATACTGTCTGTGATACGTTCTGCAGTAGTGTATACTGTCAAGGACTAGGCTCTGCAGGGCTGTATACTATCTGGTACTGGCTCTGCAGTGCTGTACACTGTCAGGGACTAGGCTCTGCAGTGCTGTATACTATCAGGGACTAGGCTCTGCAGTGTTGTATACTGTCTGGTACTGGCTCTGCAGTGCTGTATACTGTCAGGGACTAGGCTCTGCAGTGCTGTATACTGTCAGGGACTAGGTTTTGCAGTACTGTATACTGTCAGGGACTAGGCTCTGCAGTGCTGTATACTGTCAGGGATTGGCTCTGCAGTGCTGTATACTGTTTGGTACTGGCTCTGCAGTGCTGTATACTACCAGGGACTAGGCTCTGCAGTGCTGTATACTGTCTGGTACTGGCTCTGCAGTGCTGTATACTGTCTGGGACTGGCTCTGCAGTGTTGTATACTGTCTGGGAAAGGCTCTGAAGTGCTGTATACTGTCTGGGAAAGGCTCTGCAGTGCTGTATACTGTCTGGGACTGGTTCTGCAGTGCTGTATACTGTCTGGGACTGGCTCTGCAGTGTTGAATACTGCCTGGGAAAGGCTCTGCAGTGCTGTATACTGTCTGGGAAAGGCTCTGCAGTGCTGTATACTGTCTGGGACTGACTCTGCAGTGCTGTATAGTGTCTGAGAAAGGCTCTGCAGTGCTTTATACTGTCTGGGACTGGCTCTGCCGTGTTGTATACTGTCTGGGAAAGGCTCTGCAGTGCTGTATACTGTCTGAGACTGACTCTGCAGTGCTGTATAATGTCTGGGAAAGGCTCTGCAGTGCTGTATATTGTCTGGGACTGGCTCTGCAGTGCTATATACTGTCTGGGAAAGGCTCTGCAGTGCTGTATACTGTCTGGGAAAGGCTCTGCAATGTTGTATACTCTCTGGGACTGGCTCTGCAGTGCTGTATACTGTCTGGGACTGGCTCTGCAGTGCTATATACTGTCTGGGAAAGGCTCTGCAGTGCTGTATACTGTCTGGGAAAGGCTCTGCAATGTTGTATACTCTCTGGGACTGGCTCTGCAGTGCTGTATACTGTCTGGGAAAGGCTGTGCAGTGCTGTATACTGTCTGTGACTGGTTCTGCAGTGCTGTATACTGTCTGGGAAAGGCTCTGCAGTGCTGTATACTGTCTGGGACTGGTTCTGCAGTGCTGTATACTGTCTGGGACTGGCTCTGCAGTGCTGTATACTGTCTGGGACTGGCTCTGCAGTGCTGTATACTGTCTGGGACTGGTTCTGCAGTGCTGTATACTGTCTGGGATTGGCTCTGCACTGCTGTATACTGTCAGGGACTGGCTCTGCACTGCTGTATACTGTCTGGGACTGGCTCTGCAGTGCTGTATACTGTCTGGGACTGGCTCTGCAGTGCTGTATACTGTCTGTGACTTGCTCTTCAGTGCTGTATACTGTCTGGGACTGGTTCTGCAGTGCTGTATACTGTCTGGGACTGGTTCTGCACTGCTGTATACTGTTTGGGAAATGCTCTGCAGTGCTGTATACTGTCTGGGACTGGTTCTGCAGTGCTGTATACTGTCTGGGACTGGCTCTGCAGTGCTGTATACTGTCTGGGACTGGTTCTGCAGTGCTGTATACTGTCTGGGACTGGTTCTGCACTGCTGTATACTGTTTGGGAAAGGCTCTGCCGTGCTGTATACTGTCTGGGACTGGTTCTGCAGTGCTGTATACTGTCTGGGACTGGCTCTGAACTGCTGTATACTGTCAGGGACTGGCTCTGCAGTGTTTGATATGTCACAAATACAGAATTAAAGGGACAGTCTAGTCAAAATGAAACTGTCATGATTTAGATAGGGCAGCAATTATAAACAACGTTCCAATGTACTTTTTTCATCAAATTTGCTTTGCTCTCTTGGTATTCTTCGTTGAAAGCTAAACCTAGGTAGGCTCAAATGTTAATTTCTAAGCCCTTGAAGGCCACCTCTTATCTCAGGGCATTTTGACAGTTTTTTTACAGCTAGTAGGCGTTATGTGTGTCATATAGATAACACTGTGCTCACTCCTGTGGAGCAATTTATGAGTCAGCACTGATTAGCTAAAAAGCAAGTCTAAGGGGCAGTCTACAGAGGCTTAGATACAAGGTAATCACAAAGGTAAAAAGTATATTAATATAACTGAGATAAGGAGCAGTCTGCAGAGGCTTAGATACAGGGTAATCACAGAGGTAAAAAGTATATTAATATAACTGAGATAAGAAGCAGTCTGCAGAAGCTTAGATACAGGTTATTCACAGAGGTAAAAAGTATATTAATATAACTGAGATAAGGGGCAGTCTGCAGAGGTTTAGATACAAGGTAATCACAGAGGTAAAAAGTATATTAATATAACTGAGATAAGAAGCAGTCTGCAGAGGCTAAGATACAGGGTAATCATAGAGGTAAAAAGTATATTAATATAACTGAGATAAGAAGCAGTCTGCAGAGGCTTAGATACAAGGTAATCACAGAGGTATAAAGTATATTACTATAACTGAGATAAGGAGCAGTCGGCAGAAGCTTAGATACAAGGTAATCACAGAGGTAAAAAGTATATTAATATAACTGAGATAAGGGGCAGTCTGCAGAGGCTTAGATACGGGGTAATCACAGAGGTATAAAGTATATTAATATAACTGTGTTGGTTATGCAAAACTGGGGAATGGGTAATAAAGGGATTATCTATCTTTTTAAACAATACAAATTCTGGAACAGACTATCCCTTTAAGTAGAATGCTAACAAACTTGTTTAGCAGGACAGGCTGCACAACATATCCTGCATTTAAAATTACAAACATTGCATGATGACAACTGAAAACCAATAAATATGCACCACTAGAACTAATTGCCTTTTATCAGTTCATTAAAATCTGGTAACATCAGGTCAGTGAAATAGAAATACTGTGCGGTTCCTCACACTATTTTCCATTCAATAGCTTTTTATTTTACCATATTACTTGTTTTACTAGAGCAGGTACAAGACACTAGCATCATATGCATTAAACACAACTCTAGTACCCTAGTTGTACAAGTAAATACCTGACCCTGGGAACAAGCAATACCCTAGTTGTGTCAGTAAATACCTGACCCTGGGAACAAGTCATACCCTAGTTGTGTCAGTAAATACCTGACCCTGGGAACAAGTCATACCCTAGTTGTGTCAGTAAATACCTGACCCTGGGAACAAGTCATACCCTAGTTGTGTCAGTAAATACCTGACCCTGGGAACAAGCCATACCCTAGTTGTACCGTAAATACCTGACCCTGGGAACAAGTCATACCCTAGTTGTACCGTAAATACCTGACCCTAGGAACAAGTCATACCCTAGTTGTAACGTAAATACCTGACCCTGGGAACAAGTCATACCCTAGTTGTGTCAGTAAATACCTGACCATGGGAACAAGCCATACCCTAGTTGTGCCAGTAAATACCTGACCCTGGGAACAAGTCATACCCTAGTTGTGTCAGTAAATACCTGACCCTGGGAACAAGCCATACCCTAGTTGTACCAGTAAATAACTGACCCTGGGAACAAGTCATACCCTAGTTGTGTCAGTAAATACCTGACCCTGGGAACAAGCCATACCCTAGTTGTACCAGTCAATACCTAAGCCTGGGAACAAGTCATACCCTAGTTGTACCAGTAAATACCTAACCCTGGGAACAAGCCATACCCTAGTTGTACCAGTCAATACCTGACCCTGGGAACAAGTCATACCCTAGTTGTGTCATTAAATACCTGACCCTGCGAACAAGCCATACCCTAGTTGTACCAGTCAATACCTGACCCTGGGAACAAGTCATACCCTAGTTGTGTCATTAAATACCTGACCCTGGGAACAAGCCATACCCTAGTTGTACCAGTAAATACCTGACCCTGGGAGCAAGTCATACCCTAGTTGTGTCAGTAAATACCTGACCCTGGGAACAAGTCATACCCTAGTTGTACCAGTAAATACCTGACCCTGGGAACAAGTCATACCTGAGTTGTGCCAGTCAATACT
This sequence comes from Bombina bombina, assembly GCF_027579735.1. Classification (NCBI taxonomy): domain Eukaryota; kingdom Metazoa; phylum Chordata; class Amphibia; order Anura; family Bombinatoridae; genus Bombina; species Bombina bombina. Next base: position 436,435,605 of record NC_069505.1, on the reverse strand, counting down.
TAACCCTGGGAACAAGTCATACCCTAGTTGTACCAGTAAATACCTAACCCTGGGAACAAGCCATACCCTAGTTGTACCAGTCAATACCTGACCCTGGGAACAAGTCATACCCTAGTTGTACAAGTCAATACCTGACCCTGGGAACAAGCCATACCCTAGTTGTACCAGTAAATACCTTACCCTGTGAACAAGCCATACCCTAGTTGTACCAGTCAATACCTGACCCTTGGAACAAGTCATACTCTAGTTGTACCAGTAAATACCTAACCCTGGGAACAAGCCATACCCTAGTTGTGCCAGTAAATACCTGACCCTGGGAACAAGCCATACCCTAGTTGTGCCAGTAAATACCTAACCCTGGGAACAAGTCATACCCTATTTGTTAAACACATTCACCGAGATTACGAGTTTGGCATTAGCCATAAAAAGCAGCGTTGAGAGGTCCCAACGCTGCTTTTTACCTAACGCTGTTATTACGAGTCAGGCAGGAAAAGGTCTACTGCTCACTTGTCTTCCGCGACTCGAGGCTACCGCAAATCCCCTTACGTCAATTGCGTATCCTATCTTTTTAATGGGATTTGCCTAACGCTGGTATTACAAGTCTTGGAAGAAGTGAGCAGTAGACCCTCTCCTGGCAAGACTCCTACCGCATTTAAAAGTCAGTAGTTAAGAGTTTAATGGGCTAACGCCGGAACATAAAACTCTTAACTAAAGTGCTAAAAAGTACACTAACACCCATAAACTACCTATAACCCTTAAACCGAGCCCCCCCCCCCCCCACATCGCAAACACTATAATGAAATGATTTAACCCTAATCTGCCGACCGGACATCGCCGCCACTTTAATAAATATATTAACCCCTATACCGCCGCACTCCCGCCTCGCAAACACTACTTAAATTTTATTAACCCCTAATCTGCCGTCCCTAATAGCGCTGACAGCTACTTACATTTATTAACCCCTAATCTGCCACCCCCAATGTCGCCGCTACTATATTAAAGGTATTAACCCCTAAACCTAAGTCTAAACCTAACCCTAACACCCCCTAACTTAAATATAATTTAAATTAAACAAAATAAATTTAACATAATAAAATAAATTAATCCTATTTAACCCTTTAAGGACACAGCTTTCAGTTTGCTCAATTGTTTTATGACGGAAAAATTCCGTCATATGTCCTTAAGAGGTTAAAAATAAATACTTACCGATAAAATAAACCCTAAGCTAGCTACAATATAACTAATAGATACTTTGTAGCTAGTTTAGGATTTATATTTATTTCACAGGCAACTTTGTATTTATTTCAACTAGGTACAATAGTTATTAAATAGTACTATTTAATAACTACCTAGCTAAAATAAGTACAAAATTACCTGTAAAATAAATCCTAACCTAAGTTGCAATTACGCCTAACACGACACTATCATTAAACTAATTACCTAAACTACCTACAATTAATTACAATTAAATTCAATAAACTAAATTACGGAAAAAAATACTAAATTACAGAAAAGAAAAAAAAGAATTACTTGAATTTTAAACTAATTACACCTAATCAAATCCCCCTAATAAAATAAAAAAGCTCCCCAAAATAATAAAATTTCCCTACCCTATACTAAATTACAAATAGCCCTTAAAAGGTCCTTTTGCGGGGCATTGCCCCAAAGTAATAAGCTCTTTTACCTGTAAAAGAAAAATACAATACCCCCCAACATTAAAACCGACCACCCACACACCCCTACTCTAACACCCACCCAACCCTCCCTTAAAAAAACCTAACACTAACCCCCTGAAGATCACCCTACCTTGAGCCGTCTTCACCCAGCCGGGCACAAGTGGACCTTCAGAGGGGCAGAAGTCTTCATCCGATCCGGGCAGAAGACGTCCTCCAAGCGGCAGAAATCTTCATCCAAGCGGCATCTTCTATCTTCCTCCATCTGGAGCGGAGCGGGTCCATCTTCAATCCAGCCGACGCAGAGCCATCCTCTTCAAATGACGTCCTAACGAAGAATGAAGGTTCCTTTAAATGACGTCATCCAAGATGGCGTCCCTTGAATTCCGATTGGCTGATAGGATTCTATCAGCCAATCAGAATTAACGTAGGAAAAATCCTATTGGTTGATGCAATCAGCCAATAGGATTGAGGTTGCATTCTATTGGCTGATTGGAACAGCCAATAGAATGCAAGCTCAATCCTATTGGCTGATCCAATCAGCCAATAGGATTTTTCCTACCTTAATTCCGATTGGCTGATAGAATCCTATCACCCAATCGGAATTCAAGGGACGCCATCTTGGATGATGTCATTTAAAGGAACCTTCATTCTTCGTTAGGGCGTCGTTTGAAGAGGATGGCTCCACGTCAGCTGGATTGAAGATAGACCTGCTCCGCTCCGGATGGATGAAGATAGAAGATGCCGCTTGGATGAAGATTTCTGCCGCTTGGAGGACCTCTTCTGGCCGGATCGGATGAAGACTTCTGCCCGGATCGGATGACCACTTGTGCCCGGCTGGGTGAAGACTGCTCAAGGTAGGGAGATCTTCAGGGGGTTAGTGTTAGGTTTTTTTAAGGGGGGGTTGGGTGGGTTTTAGAGTAGGGGTGTGTGGGTGGTGGGTTTTAATGTTGGAGGGTATTGTATTTTTCTTTTACAGGTAAAAGAGCTGATTACTTTGGGGCAATGCCCCGCAAAAGGCCCTTTTAAGGGCTATTTGTAATTTAGTGTAGGGTAGGGAAATTTTATTATTTTGGGGGGCTTTTTATTTTATTAGGGAGATTAGATTAGGTGTAATTAGTTTAAAATTCAAGTAATTCTTTTTTTCTTTTCTGTAATTTAGTGGGGGTTTTTTTTTTCGTAATTTAGTTTATTTAATTTAATTGTAATTAATTGTAGGTAGTTTAGGTAATTAGTTTAATGATAGTGTCGTGTTAGGTGCAATTGTAACTTAGGTTAGGATTTATTTTACAGGTAATTTTGTACTTATTATAGCTAGGTAGTTATTAAATAGTTAATACCTATTTAATAACTATTGTACCTAGTTAAAATAAATACAAAGTTGCCTGTAAAATAAAAATAAATCATAAGCTAGCTACAATGTAACTATTAGTTATATTGTAGCTAGCTTAGGGTTTATTTTATAGGTAAGTATTTAGTTTTAAATAGGAATAATTTATTTCATTGTAGTTATTTTATTTAGATTTATTTAAATTATATTTAAATTAGGGGGGTGTTAGGGTAAGACTTAGGTTTAGGGGTAAATAACTTTATTATAGTGGCGGCGGAGGCAGATTAGGGGTTAATTAATTTAATATAGTTGTGGCGACATTGGGGGGGGGCAGATTAGGGGTTAATAAATATATTGTAGGTGGCAGCGGTGTCCGGAGCGGCAGATTAGGGGATAATAGTATAATGCAGGTGGCGACGATGTCAGGGGGCATCAAATTAGGGGTTAATAAGTGTAAGATTAGGGGTGTTAAGACTCGGGGTTCATGTTAGGGTGTTAGGTGCAGACATATTTTTTATTTCCCCATAGGAATCAATGGGGCTGCGCTAGGAGCTGAACGCTGCTTTTTTGCAGGTGTTTTTTCCCCCAGCTCAGCCCCATTGTTTCCTATGGGGAAATCGTGCACGAGCACGTTTTAGCTGCTTACCGCTACCGTAAAGCAACGCTAGTATTGAGGTGAGATGTGGAGCTAAATTTTGCTCTACGCTCACCTTTTTGCGGCTAACGCCAGGTTTAAAAAAACCTGTAATACCAGCGTTGGCTTAAGGTAGCGTTAGAAAAAAAGGCTCGTTAGCAACGCACCCCTGTTAACGCCAAACTCGTAATCTAGCAGATTGAATTCTGGGTGATTTCTGCTTCTTATTTGAAGATTTTCCTCTGCTGCAGACTAAAGCTAGGAATAAAAAAATAAAAAATAAATGTAAAGAAAACATTCAGGGAGCTGCTAATCAGAGCTGAGTGTGCAGGAGATATTACACAATATCAACAGGAAAAGCGTGCACCTCCGTTAGATACCACTAATTTAGCAATTATCAACTTAGATGGATCATTTAGATTAGAAACACCAGTAGCATGCGTGATATATAATTTATGTTTACTATTTATCCCCCGTGTGAACGGAGACGCATATGCTTACTATTAACCAATCATTGCAATATCATTATATACCTAGAAGTCATACACTCTGGGCAGACAGAATTATTTGTATTATCATTTTTTTTTTAACATCAATAAAATATTATCATTTCTAAAAACAAGAATGAAGTGCTGAACACTGTTTGTAATAACGTCCGTGAATGTGTTTCCCCTCTCACCACAGTATTATAAAGATGGAACAGATCCAGTCGTGCAGGCAATCTGCTACTTCCTTATCTCCGTGCACAACTGTACCATGCACTGCCCTGTTGATTCCTCCTTTGTCTAATACATCTAACAAGAAGCTTTTGTCACCATGTTCGCTAACCCAAAATCTCTTCCATATGAGCCTAAGCATTGCTAATTAATCACTTATTTATTGGATTGGATTTTGGGATGGGGAATTCATTATATTTTAATATCATCATCTATGTCTGTGTATTTTTTAGAAGCTATTTTTTGCAATTCATGAATGGGCGACCTCTCTGGAGATCTAGATTAGTTTACTTTTTTTTTCTTTCAATCATGCCTAATATATTGTGTAGTTACATTCACAAGTTACACCCAACTGAGGCCAGTAAATACCTGATTCTGTGAACAAGTCATACCCTAATTGTACCAGTAAATACCTTAAACTGGGGACAAGTCATACCCTAATTGTACCAGTAAATACCTTAACCTGGGGACAAGTCATATCCTAATTATACCGGTAAATACCTGACCCTGGGGACAAATCATACCCTAATTGTACCAGTAAATACCTTAACCTGGGGACAAGTCATACCCTAATTGTACCAGTAAATACCTGACCCTGGGGACAAGTCATACCCTAATTGTACCAGTAAATACCGTAACCTGGGGACAAGTCATACCCTAATTGTACCAGAGCAAAAGGTCAGAAGGTAGTTAAGCGCTAAGAGCAAGGTTTGTGGGAGGATGTTATATATCTATAGATAAAACTATATATCGGTGTATATAGTGGATATAAAATCTAATACTGGATAGGTGATAAGTGCTGTGTACGTACCAGTATTTGGAAATAAATATATAAAGTGAATAAAAGATAAAGGAAGCAAGGAAAGTACAATTGTGGATACAATTTATTTAAAATAGGTTTAAAACAATATATCAAATATGTGACAGTTAAAACATTTGTATCTAAAAGTATAGGGACGTCTCCCTTATTCGTTACTGTTTAGTAACACTTGGTAAAAGAGATCAAATGGCAGTGTAAAGTACTTGCGTTTTAAATTGCTGTTAGCAACTGTGAGATGAAAATGTATCTCCTTAGATGTTCAGTAGAGATTTGAAGTAGCAGTCGGGTAGCGGCCGCGTTGTATGCGGTTTGGCGTGGCGTTACCAGATGGTATTGATTTGCGCCTTTTTTGTAGCCGGTGTGACGTCACTAAAGCCGGTTGTGTGCGGCGTTTCTGTGGTAGCCCCTATTCCGCAAAAAATTGTGGAAGTCTTGGGGGAGTAAACTGTGGAACTTGGCGGTCAAAATAAATGACTTGATGGTTAAAAGCAGTTTAGGGATGAAATGATCCTCAAATTGTGCTGACTGTGCGGTCGCGATGTAGCGACTAAAAGAGCAGTTTGTTCCCTTTGGTTGCTAGTAGCAACTGGTGGATCCTTTAATGTCGAAAACTTGGCGGTCGTTGAAAACGACTATTGAGGCAGGTGTGTCTTTGCGGTCATTAAAAAATGACTAAGCGTCTAAAAAGTCTTAGAATGGCTTTGCGGTCACTTTATAGTGACTGGGAGATCTTTGCGGTCGTTAGTAACGACTCTGATGTTCCTATATAAATGTGACCAGGCACAAGAACATAGGGTAAACGTCCTCCAACAGGCACATACCCTAATTGTACCAGTAAATGCATGACCCTGGGAACAAGTCATACCCTAATTGTACCAGTAAATACCTGACCCTGGGAACAAGTCATACCCTAGTTCGGTCAGTAAATACCTGACCCTGGGAACAAGTCATACCCTAGTTGTGTCAGTAAATACCTGAACCTGGGAACAAGTCATACCCTAGTTGTGTTAGTAAATACCTGACCCTGGGAACAAGTCATACCCTAGTTGTGTTAGTAAATACCTTACCCTGGGAACAAGTCATACCCTAGTTGTGTTAGTAAATACCTGACCCTGGGAACAAGTCATACCCTAGATGTGTTAGTAAATACCTGACCCTGGGAACAAGTCATACCCTAGTTGTGTTAGTAAATACCTTACCCTGGGAACAAATCATACCCTAATTGTACCAGTAAATACCTGACCCTGGGAACAAACCATAACCTAATTGTACCAGTAAATACCTGACCCTGGGGACAAGTCATACCCTAATTGTACCAGTAAATACCTGACCCTGGGAACAAGTCATACCCTAATTGTACCAGTAAATACCTGACCCTGGGAACAAGTCATACCCTAGTTGTACCAGTAAATACCTGACCCTGGGAACAAGTCATACCCTAGTTGTGTCATTAAATACCTGACCCTGGGAACAAGCCATACCCTAGTTGTACCAGTAAATACCTGACCCTGGGAACAAGCCATACCCTAGTTGTGTTAGTAAATACCTGACCCTGGGAACAAGTCATACCCTAGTTGTGTTAGTAAATACCTGACCCTGGGAACAAGTCATACCCTAGATGTGTTAGTAAATACCTGACCCTGGGAACAAATCATACCCTAATTGTACCAGTAAATACCTGACACTGGGAACAAGCCATAACCTAATTGTACCAGTAAATACCTGACCCTGGGAACAAGTCATACCCTAGTTGTGTCATTAAATACCTGACCCTGGGAACAAGTCATACCCTAGTTGTACGAGTAAATACCTGAATTTGGGAACAAGTCATACCCTAGTTTTGTCAGTAAATACCTGACCCTGGGATCAAGCCAGAACCTAATTGTACCAGTAAATAACTTACCCTGGGAACAAGTCATACCCTAGTTGTACCAGTAAATACCTGACCCTGGGAACAAGTCATACCCTAGTTGTGTCATTAAATACCTGACCCTGGGAACAAGACATACCCTAGTTGTACCAGTAAATACCTGACCCTGGGAACAAGCCATAACCTAATTGTACAAGTAAATACCTGACCCTGGGAACAAGTCATACCCGAGTTGTACCAGTAAATACCTGACCCTGGGAACAAGTCATACCCTAGTTGTGTCATTAAATACCTGACCCTGGGAACAAGCCATACCCTAGTTGTACCAGTAAATACCTGACCCTGGGAAAAAGCCATACCCTAGTTGTGTTAGTAAATACCTGACCCTGGGAACAAGTCATACCCTAGATGTGTTAGTAAATACCTGACCCTGGGAACAAGTCATACCCTAGTTGTGTTAGTAAATACCTGACCCTGGGAACAAATCATACCCTAATTGTACCAGTAAATACCTGACCCTGGGAACAAGCCATAACCTAATTGTACCAGTAAATACCTGACCCTGGAAACAAGTCATACGCTAGTTGTGCCAGTAAAAACCTGATCCTGGGAACAAATCATACCCTAATTGTACCAGTAAATACCTGACCCTGGGAACAAGCCATAACCTAATTGTACCAGTAAATACCTGACCCTGGAAACAAGTCATACCCTAGTTGTACCAGTAAATACCTGACACTGGGAACAAGTCATACCCTAGTTGTACCAGTAAATACGTGACCTTGGGAACAAGTCATACCCTAGTTTTGTCAGTAAATACCTGACCCTGGGATCAAGCCAGAACCTAATTGTACCAGTAAATACCTTACCCTGGGAACAAGTCATACCCTAGTTGTACCAGTAAATACCTGACCCTGGGAACAAGTCATACCCTAGTTGTGTCATTAAATACCTGACCCTGGGAACAAGCCATACCCTAGTTGTACCAGTAAATACCTGACCCTGGGAACAAGCCATAACCTAATTGTACAAGTAAATACCTGACCCTGGGAACAAGTCATACACGAGTTGTACCAGTAAATACCTGACCCTGGGAACAAGTCATACCCTAGTTGTACCAGTAAATATCTGACCCTGGGAACAAGCCATAACCTAATTGTACCAGTAAATACCTGACCCTGGGAACAAGTCATACCCGAGTTGTACCAGTAAATACCTGACCCTGGGAACAAGCCATACCCTAATTGTACCAGTAAATACCTTACCCTGGGAACATGTCATACCCTAATTGTACCAGTAAATACCTTACCCTGGGAACAAGTCATACCCTAGTTGTGTCATTAAATACCTGACCCTGGGAACAAGCCATACCCTAGTTGTACCAGTAAATACCTGACCCTGAAAACAAGTCATACCCTAGTTGTACCAGTAAATACCTGACCCTGGGAACAAGTCATACCCTAGTTGTGTCATTACATACCTGACTCTGGGAACAAGTCATACCCTAGTTGTGTCATTAAATACCTGACTCTGGGAACAAGTCATACCCTAGTTGTGTCATTAAATACCTGACTCTGGGAACAAGTCATACCCTAGTTGTGTCATTAAATACCTGACCCTGGGAACAAGTCATACCCTAGTTGTACCAGTAAATACCTGACCCTGGGAACAAGTCATACCTGAGTTGTACCAGTAAATACCTGACCCTGGGAACAAGTCATACCCTAGATGTGTTAGTAAATACCTGACCCTGGGAACAAGTCATACCCTAGTTGTGTTAGTAAATACCTGACCCTGGGAACAAATCATACCCTAATTGTACCAGTAAATACCTGACCCTGGGAACAAGCCATAACCTAATTGTACCAGTAAATACCTGACCCTGGAAACAAGTCGTACGCTAGTTGTGCCAGTAAAAACCTGATCCTGGGAACAAATCATACCCTAGTTGTACCAGTAAATACCTGACACTGGGAACAAGCCATAACCTAATTGTACCAGTAAATACCTGACCCTGGGAACAAGTCATACCCTAGTTGTGTCATTAAAAACCTGACCCTGGGAACAAGTCATACCCTAGTTGTACGAGTAAATACCTGACCTTGGGAACAAGTCATACCCTAATTTTGTCAGTAAATACCTGACCCTGGGATCAAGCCAGAACCTAATTGTACCAGTAAATACCTTACCCTGGGAACAAGTCATACCCTAGTTGTACCAGTAAATACCTGACCCTGGGAACAAGTCATACCCTAGTTGTGTCATTAAATACCTGACCCTGGGAACAAGCCATACCCTAGTTGTACCAGTAAATACCTGACCCTGGGAACAAGCCATAACCTAATTGTACAAGTAAATACCTGACCCTGGGAACAAGTCATACCCGAGTTGTACCAGTAAATACCTGACCCTGGGAACAAGTCATACCCTAGTTGTACCAGTAAATATCTGACCCTGGGAACAAGCCATAACCTAATTGTACCAGTAAATACCTGACCCTGGGAACAAGTCATACCCGAGTTGTACCAGTAAATACCTGACCCTGGGAACAAGCCATACCCTAATTGTACCAGTAAATACCTTACCCTGGGAACATGTCATACCCTAATTGTACCAGTAAATACCTTACCCTGGGAACAAGTCATACCCTAGTTGTGTCATTAAATACCTGACCCTGGGAACAAGCCATACCCTAGTTGTACCAGTAAATACCTGACCCTGAAAACAAGTCATACCCTAGTTGTACCAGTAAATACCTGACCCTGGGAACAAGTCATACCCTAGTTGTGTCATTAAATACCTGACCATGGGAACAAGCCATACCCTAGTTGTACCAGTATATACCTGACCCTGGGAACAAGCCATAACCTAATTGTACCAGTAAATACCTGACCCTGGGAACAAGTCATACCCTAGTTGTGTCATTAAATACCTGACTCTGGGAACAAGTCATACCCTAGTTGTGTCATTAAATACCTGACTCTGGGAACAAGTCATACCCTAGTTGTGTCATTAAATACCTGACTCTGGGAACAAGTCATACCCTAGTTGTGTCATTAAATACCTGACCCTGGGAACAAGCCATACCCTAGTTGTACCAGTAAATACCTGACCCTGGGAACAAGTCATACCTGAGTTGTACCAGTAAATACCTGACCCTGGGAACAAGCCATACCCTAATTGTACCAGTAAATACCTTACCCTGGGAACAAGTCATACCCTAGTTGTACCAGTAAATACCTGACCCTGGGAACAAGTCATACCCTAGTTGTGTCATTAAATACCTGACCCTGGGAACAAGCCATACCCTAGTTGTACCAGTAAATACCTGACCCTGGGAACAAGTCATACCCTAGTTGTGTCATTAAATACCTGACCCTGGAAACAAGTCATACCCTAGTTGTACCAGTAAATACCTGACCCTGGGAACAAGTCATACCCTAGTTGTACCAGTAAATACCTGACCCTGGGAACAAGCCATAACCTAATTGTACCAGTAAATACCTGACCCTGGGAACAAGTAATACCCGAGTTGTACCAGTAAATACCTGACCCTGGGAACAAGCCATACCCTAGTTGTACCAGTAAATACCTGACCCTGGGAACAAGCCATAACCTAATTGTACCAGTAAATACCTGACCCTGGGAACAAGTCATACCCTAGTTGTGTCATTAAATACCTGACTCTGGGAACAAGTCATACCCTAGTTGTGTCATTAAATACCTGACCCTGGGAACAAACCATACCCTAGTTGTACCAGTAAATACCTGACCCTGGGAACAAGTCATACCCGAGTTGTACCAGTAAATACCTGACCCTGGGAACAAGCCATACCCTAATTGTACCAGTAAATACCTTACCCTGGGAACAAGTCATACCATAGTTGTACCAGTAAATACCTGACCCTGGGAACAAGTCATACCCTAGTTGTGTCATTAAATACCTGACACTGGGAACAAGCCATACCCTAGTTGTACCAGTAAATACCTGACCCTGGGAACAAGTCATACCCTAGTTGTACCAGTAAATACCTGACCCTGGGAACAAGCCATAACCTAATTGTACCAGTAAATACCTGACCCTGGGAACAAGTTATACCCGAGTTGTACCAGTAAATACCTGACCCTGGGAACAAGCCATACCCTAATTGTACCAGTAAATACCTTACCCTGGGAACAAGTCATACCCTAGTTGTACCAGTAAATACCTGACCCTGGTAACAAGTCATACCCTAGTTGTGTCATTAAATACCTGACCCTGGGAACAAGCCATACCCTAGTTGTACCAGTAAATACCTGACCCTGGAAACAAGTCATACCCTAGTTGTACCAGTAAATACCTGACCCTGGGAACAAGTCATACCCTAGTTGTGTCATTAAATACCTGACCCTGGGAACAAGCCATACCCTAGTTGTACCAGTAAATACCTGACCCTGGGAACAAGCCATAACCTAATTGTACCAGTAAATACCTGACCCTGGGAACAAGTCATACCCTATTTGTGTCATTAAATACCTGACTCTGGGAACAAGTCATACCCTAGTTTTGTCATTAAATACCTGATCCTGGGAACAAGCCATACCCTAGTTGTACCAATAAATACCTGACCCTGGGAACAAGCCATAACCTAATTGTACCAGTAAATACCTTACCCTGGGAACAAGTCATACCCTAGTTGGGTCAGTAAATACCTGACCCTGGAAACAAGTCATACCATAAACACCATTTCCACAGAGTCCTATGGCTAAATCACACCACTTATGTCCTTATTCGGCAAAAGGTCCTGACCTGCATCTCTCCGGCCATTCAGTGATTGACAAGTTGTAGAGAGAGAATGCTATGATTAGCTGCACAGTGAGGACTGTGTATTACAGTATGCATAACTATATCCCACCAGCAAGTCTATAGAAAAGCATATTTCATTGAACTCATGACCATTAGAGGAGAGAGGCACCTACTCCTGGCATGAGCCCCATATATAAAACCAAAAATAAAAGCACGACTGGGTGACCAGCGTAATGCCATTGTCACCACTAACACACGGATATACAGTAAGATTTACTTCTATTGTATCATTTGGCACATTCTCTTAGTGCCCTTTTTTGAAGAAGCAGCAATGCACTACTGGGAGCTATTTGAACACAAGATAAGCCAATAACAAGAAGCAAATACGTGCAGCCACCAATCTGCAGCTTCTGAGTCTACCTACGTATCCTCAACAACAAACCATACCAAGAAAACAAAACAAATGAGATAATATAGATACATTAGAATGTTGTTTAAAGGGACAGTATACAACAATTTTCATATAACTGCCTGTAATAGACACTACTATAAAGAATAATATGCACAGATACTGATCTAAACATACATTTCGTTATTTATTTTTGGGTATTTTAAAATCTGTCTCTAATAAATAAATAAATAAATAAAAAACAAGAAGAAAATAAGATTCAGCTTAATGTATATTCATATTTCTTGGTTTTTCATAGGCACAAAATAAACTCTTGCGGTGAATATCTCTTTAAGCTTTGTTTTAGAGTTAGGATCATTTGCAGAACAAAAATACCTTTTGGCTTTATCCGCCTACAAGATTTCTACGTGTATGAGTCACATGGGAAAATATAAATGTATGAATTTTATATTTCTAGGGGGGAATCACATTTGATATGACAATGATTTTAGGAAGAAAAAAAAGTAATATATTGTATGTGTGTCACACACAGAATAGCGCCATGATGCTGTCACCTGTAAGATAGATGACCCTTCATGGCGTGTGTGTATATTGCATGGAATTAAGATTGCAAACGCTATTTTTACTTGAGCACAGATTGTGTAAATGTCCTCTATATACTGAACACAATATTTGTTGTGCATCACTATGTAAAACAGACAGGAAAGCCATATTAATGCTCAGATCCGGTTATAGAATTTATCAACATGTAAACATCTTTATTCACGTTTTTCAGGACTATTCCTGCAATGTCAATTTCTCCACCCTCAGGCTTTAGTTATTGAAGTTTTTTTTAGTGCTTATTGGTTGCTAAAGTAATTAACTGATAGTTTAACCACTTAATGTCAAATGACAGAATAATTCCGTCATGGAACAATTAAGCAATCTGAAGCTGTGTCCTTAAGGGGTTATATATGCAAGAGCAGCAATGCACTACTGCAGGCGCTAGGTGATTGGTGGCTACACATATGCCTCTTGTCATAGCGTTTCACACTGTCACATAATGTGATATTACTGAGCTATAGTGTGGTCTGGGGAACAGACCTTACATAGTGTGTCACACTGTCACATAGTGTGATGTTACTGAGTCACTGTGTAATCTGGGGAACAGACCTCACATAGCGTGTCACACTGTCAAACAGTGTGATGTTACTGAGTCAGTGTGTAATCTGGGGAACAGATCTCACATAGCGTATCACACTGTCACATAATGTCATATTACTGAGATATAGTGTGATCTGGGGAACAGACCTCACATAGCGTGTCATACTGTCACATAGTGTGATGTTACTGAGTCACAATGTAATCTGGGGAACAGACCTTACATTGCGTGTCCCACTGTTACATAGTGTGATATTACTAAGTTATAGTGTGATCTTGGGGAACAGACCTCACATAGAGTGTCACACTGTTACATAGTGTGATTTTACTGAGCTATAGTGTGATCTGGGGAACTGACCTAACATAGCGTGCCACACTGTCACATAGTGTGATATTACTGAGCTATAGTGTGATCTGGGGAACAGACCTTACATAGCGTGTCACACTGTCACATAGTGTGATATTACTGACCTATAGTGTGATCTGGGGAACAGACCTTACATAGCGTGTCACACTGTCACATAGTGTGATATTACTGAGCTATAGTGTGGTCTGGGGAACAGACCTTACATAGTGTGTCACACTGTCACATAGTGTGATGTTACTGAGTCACTGTGTAATCTGGGGAACAGACCTCACATAGCGTGTCACACTGTCACATAGTGTGATATTACTGACCTATAGTGTGATCTGGGGAACAGACCTTACATAGCGTGTCACACTGTCACATAGTGTGATATTACTGACCTATAGTGTGATCTGGGGAACAGACCTTACATAGCGTGTCACACTGTCACATAGTGTGATATTACTGAGCTATAGTGTGATCTGGGGAGCAGACCTCACATAGTGTGTCACACTGTCACATAGTGTGATGTTATTGAGTTACAGTGTAATCTGGGGAACAGATCTCACATAGCGTGTCACACTGTCACACAGTGTGATGTTACTGAGTCACAGCAGGTGTTGCATTGGGCAAGGAGGATACAAGCTTATGCAGTTGGTGCCACATGTTTGGGCACCCAAGCTTTGCCTGCCCCACCAAGGAGCAACCTCACCCTCCGGTCTGGGTTGGGAATACAGCTGGGATACCAGCACTGGCTTTGTTTGTGGGTGGGTCAGCCGGTATTAACAGAGTGTCACAGAGGGAGGCAGTATGGCCATGGAACTTGAAGACACTGGATCTTGTGGAAGAGCAACTGTTTGGGAGCCGGCCTTGGCAAACTTGTGTGGTACTTTGCATCGTGTGACTATCCCTGCGCCCAGGGCGCAGGGGATAAATGCCAGCAGAAACCCCCCAGGGTGCCTCAAGCACAGGGGACATGGGATAACCTTCTTCATCATCTGAGAAGTGGAGGGCCACCGTCGGAAAGCCCAAGGCCGACCCGTTAAGGATCTAGCCGGGTCTGCCAAACTGGAAGGGGGGGAGTTGTCACGGATACCGGGTTAAGAAAGAGTGATAGGAGATAAAGCGCAAAAATGCTTAAACCTTTTAAATATAGGCCTCTATGAGAAGGAAATAACAGATAGCAATGTATTTCTAATACTAAAGCTGGCTTTAGGATAATCTGGCCAAAACAATAAAGTAAAGTATATAGCCAGAAAGATAATTTTGTATCATATACAGGTAACAGAATAAAACATAATATGAAGAACAATTGCAAATGGCAGAATAAAAATGAAATTGTTATGTTAAAACAATTACAATTCTAAATAAATAGCGACTAAATATTTATAAACATTGCGGCAGAGCATGGGTCGGCCGACCCGGTTATTTTAGGATAAAAGCTCTCTAATGATCAGTAGCAGATATCGTGTACGTGGTCCCAGTGGAGTAATATACCTTTGTGGGAATCTGATTGGAGGACATAAATCAGTCTTTTACTAAAAGTCAATCTTCTAAAACTTGGAGTATTTGTTAAATGTGAAAAGACGTTATCTTCTTTTTGTTGTGATAGGAATAGTCTTTGGTGTGAAAGATGTACAAGTTGGTACTTACTGACTGCCTTAAGCTTACCCCGCAGACCGGTCCTGGAGCCTATCAGTCATATTCCTTGTAACTCCTGGTAATGTGTTACAGGTCTTTGTTTCAAACTGATCCTTTTGTGCCGTTCCTTGGCTCTGTGGTCCTGCGTGTGCTCACTGAGGTCAGAGCTTTCAGTAACTTTGAACAATTTGTAAGCGGTTGTGAGCATAAGTAGCTGTCAGTTCAAGCAGTTCTCACGCTGATTCCTGTTGTCTCCAGATCTCCGTGGTGTGTTGTCGGATGGTTTGGTGGCGATTAGCAGTTAGAGCTAGGCGTTTAAGCCGTTAGGTTGGCCTTTTTCAAGCTATACTTCTTTCAGTTCGTTCTCAGTCAATTTATACCTTCTTCTGAGCGCGATGAAAAGTGATACCTGCCATGTGTGCTGTGAGGGGCTTACACGGAGCACACAACCCCCTCTTGTAGGATACTGCCTTTGAGCATCGCTGCTAACACCTTAGCAGCGACGCTTAGAGGCAGTATCCTACAGGAGGGGGTTGTGGAGGTGCCGGTCTGTCTGGAGGGGCGGGAATGGCGGGAAAATTGTGGGATTGTCCAGTATCTTATCAAGATGAGCTAGTATGTCTAGTTATTTGGGTGAGCTCCTGCAAAAATCACTTTCCTGGGCTACATAGCAGCCTGTTCCAGGCAGAGGAAGGACCCTCTGGCAGCGCTACCTAGTCTGGGTAGCTGGAGTCTGCCACAGGGTGGGGACCTTGAGGGGTGACTACAGGCTGTGGTCACTTGCCAGCTACATAGCTGCAGTTGGCAGGGAGGAAGCAGGACCCGTTTTGGCGGAGCTACCCAGTCGGGGTAGCCGGGGTATCCGTCACATGCCAATACCTTTTTGTTTGTGTAATTACTGGGTCATATGGGCAGCACTCCCAAAGATGTGTTTATAAACTTTTTGTAAGGTATGCTAAGCCAAATTATGCATATATATATATATATATATATATATATATATATATATATATAGGGGGGGCGTGTCCAGGCAACGGCTCTGTGAAGTCGCACTCTTCTGTTGCTCCGGGAGAAAAATCACTAATCTGCCGGTTATTGCTTGACCCTACAGCATCTAACATTACCACAAGCTGCAATAAGACCACCACTAAGGTTACAACTTTGGTTGCTGTATTAATGATCCCGGAGGCGGAATAGGACAATCAAGGCCTGTAGCAGTGGCGGCGACCTTACAGGCAACGTTCCCCCCCCTGGATCCCAGGGGTGTATAGCCAGGACCGGATATCTCAAATACCTACAGCAATATTGCAAATTATTAACAGCCTTTCTCATTACAATCAGGCTTAATCCCTTAGGCTTCGCAACTACACGGTGAACACTGACGCCACCAGCTAGCCATAATGTGGGTCAAAGATTCCTCTAATGCCTTGGATCTCCAATTTGCTAAAATAGAAGCCCTGCTGCAGGCAATGATAGATAAAGCTCCTTCGGAGCAAGAAATACAAGCTCTCATGGAAAAAACAGGAGCTCCTGAAGTCGCGGAGCCAGCACTGCAGCAACCCGGGATGAATGAGCCTGAATTAGTTGCGAGTGGCCTGGGAAAGACAAGCTAACTAACAAGCTGGGGAACAGAGTACCTATAGAGCCAGGTGGCTGCTCTTATATAACCTCCTCACCGACAACCGCAGACACTAAAAGCAGAGCGGAGGACACACTGAACCGGCACAACATGCAAGCAATACGCCTTTCCCTAAAATCAGATTTGCCAAGCATGAGATACAACGCCACTTACCCTAAAATGGCGCCTGGAACAATACCGAATCATTCCCAGATGGAGAAAACAAGCTTAACTGATATGATTGACAATATTGGCAAGCTGAAACAACCTCCTAATAATCATATGCCTATCGATTTCACCGGCTCAGCAAGATCCCATCTACGGGCAGGACAGGGCACAGAGCTGCCGCGGTCACCACGTGGGCATTGGGGGAGCCCGGAGGTGGACACAATACTGGAGTCTTTCAATTCACCTACATTGGTTATGCTTCCAGATGGTAAGATAGACGGTACAGGGCATGTGGAGGATCTCGATTCATGGTACAACTCTCCTGGGACTATGTACTACTTTATAACATCCCTTGACACTATCACTGACAGACTTTCAAAGCCACTGAGGGGAGAAGCCCAACTTTGCCCAGCTATTTCTCTTGAAGGTGCTACTGTTCTGTTTGACATGAAAATAAACTCTGGGGGCTGACAATAATCCTTCATCGCACATTTGCCAATAGACCTTGCATGGGACAATTTTGATGTATCAATTGAAAAGTTTGCTGTGTTGTGTGGTTTTGCATGGGTTTTGATTTGTTGTTTTATGGCTTAGAACGTATACTCAAAGCATGTATGTTTTGCTATTTCATCGTGAGGCTGCTGTAATTGCACCGTAGCAGAGGTCACCCACACTATTTTATTAATTTTATCAATACCCCTTAGCGGCCCCTGACGTATATGGTTGTTGGGGGCGGAGGGAAATAACCATTCTTCTAGTTCATAATTCTCAGGTTATATATTGTATTATCAACAATGCTAATGACGAGCATATTAAATACACTCATTGTTGCCTCACCCGCGGCTGGCGGCCGCAGTAGCGGGTGGGGGCATGCATATATCAAACAGGTGGGGAGCCGCCACTTATTTGTCATTAAATGATCCTGACAGTCCCAACCTTGAACCTTTCCTCGCCCACAATACCTTGCCTATGTTACTAGTCAGCTGAACGATTTTTCTTATAACCTATTGCCATAAACCCACTTAAGTGCTGCAGGGTTCTGATACTCTTGGATGCAATCACCTTTCCCCTGTACTCCTAGAATGTAAATTTCTCCTTTTATTATGGGCATATTTTCCTAAAGCTGGTCTGAATAAACTTGCGGTGAAGCCTACCCAAATGTACCTAAGGTTTATTATAACGCCTATTTACCTAAGTCTCACTTTCTCCACGTGAACATAATAGCTGTGGGTATTTCCAAATATAAGACTGACATATTTTCTGGTTAGTTGTGTCTCTACTTTTGTATAAGTTAATAACCTCTACCAGTATCACTGCTCTTATGCCGAGACACAAGTTCGTCTGTGTTGTATTGTCTTTTTTTTTTGTTTGTTTGTTTGTTTTTCCCCTGTTTATTATGTTAATCCCTTTTCCCGCATACCCCCAAAACTGTTTATAAATGACTTTGCTTATGACCCAAGAGAGGTCCGAAATACTAAAATTGGGGAGTAGAAAGATGTACACTGAATTAGAACATGTGTTTTCAAATATTGGTCCCCATCTTTAAGCATCAATGGTAGACTGTGTTATGCATGATTTGCCACAGTTTTTCTAACAGTTAATATAGGGGTTCCATTCAATGATTTAATGATATATTGTATGATAACATTTCTGTTGTGTGCAGTGTGCATACATTTTATGACGTGTACTTCTGTTTGATATAAATAAAGCTCTTTTGGAAATTGAAAAAAATATAAAAAATATATATATATATACAGTTGTATGCAAAAGTTTAAGCACCCCTGACAAAGTCCATGATTTTCATTTATAAATAATTGGGTGTTTGGATCAGCAATTTCATTTTGATCTATCAAATAACTGAAGTTCACAGTAATATTTCAGTAGTGAATTGAGGTTTATTGGATTAACAGAAAATAAGCAATATGCATCCAAACTAAATTAGACAGGTGCATAAATTTGGGCACCCCAACAGAAATATTGCATCAATATTTAGTAGAGCCTCCTTTAGCAGAATTAAAAGCCTTTAGAGGCTTCCTATAGCCTGTAATGAGTGTCTGAATTCTGGATGAAGGTATTTTGGACCATTCCTCCTTGCAAAACATCTCCAGTTCAGTTAGGTTTGATGGTTGTCGTGCATGGACAGCCCGCTTCAAATCACCCCTCAGATTTTCAATGATATTCAAGTTTGGGGACTGGGATGGCCATTCCACAACATTGTACTTGTTCCTCTGCATAAATGCCAGAGTAAATTTTGAGCAGTGTTTTGGATTGTTGTCTTTGTGACTGATTCCTCAACATTCTCAAGTATCTGCTGATATTGAGTGGAATCCATGCGACCCTCAACTTTAAAGATTCCCAGTATTGGCACTGGCCACACAGCCCCACAGCATGATGGAACATCCACCAAATTTTACTGTGGGTAGCAAGTGTTTGTCTTGGAACTCTGTGTTTTGCCGCCATGCATAATGCCCCTTGTTATGACCAAATAACTCAATCTTTGTTTCATCAGTCCACAGCACCTTCTTCCGAAATGAAGCTGGCTTATATATGTGTGCATTTACATATCTCAAGCGACTGTCTTGAAGATGGACCCACTCCGCGCCGGATGGATGAAGATAGAAGATGTCGTCAGGATGAAGACTTCTGCCCGCTTGGATGAAGACTTCTGCCGCTTGGATAAGGATGGATGTCCGGTCTTCGAAAACTGTAAGTGGATCGTCGGTGGTTAGTGTTAGGTTTTTTTAAGGGTTTATTGGGTGGGTTTTAATTTTAGGTTAAGGACTTTGGGCAGTAAAAGAGCTAAATGCCCTTTTAAGGGCAATGCCCATACAAAATGCTCTTTTCGGGGCAATGGGGAGCTTAGGTTTTTTTAGATAGGTTTTTATTTGGGGGAGTTTGGTTGTGTGGGTGGTGGGTTTTACTGTTGGGGGGTGTTTGTATTTTTTTTTACAGGTAAAAGAGCTGATTTCTTTAGGGCAATGCCCCGCAAAAGGCCCTTTTAAGGGTCATTGGTAGTTTATTGTAGGCTAGAGGTTTTTTTTATTTTGGGGGGCTTTTTTATTTTGATAGGGCTATTAGATTAGGTGTAAGTCTTTTTTTATTTTTAATACTGTGTTTTTTTTATTTTTTGTAACTTAGTTGTTATTTTTTTGTAGTTTAGTAATTTTTATTAGTAGATTTAAATAACTTGAGTAGGGTTAGGTTTTTAAATATGTAATATAGTTAATTTAATTTTTAGTTTAATGTAATTTAAGTATAATAGTTAGGGTAGGTTAATTAATAGTTTAATGTAATTCCAAAGGTAAGTTTTAATTTATTATAAGATAGGGATGAGTTAATATTTAATGTAAAGTTAGCGGGTTGTTAGGTTAAGGGGTTAATAGCTCAATTTAGTTTATGGTGATGTGGGGGGCTGGCGGTTTAGTGGTTAATAGGTTTAGTTAGTGGTAGTGATGTGGGAGGCCAGGGGTTTAGGGGTTAATAATTTTATTACAGTTGCGGCGGGGTCCGGGAGCGGCGGGATAGGGGTTAATACATTTATTTAGTTGTGGCGGAGTCCGGGAGCGGCGGGATAGGGGTTAATACATTTATTTAGTTGTGGCGGGATAGGGGTTAATACATTTTATTTAGGTTGCAGCGATGTCGGGGCGGCAGGTTAGGGGTGTTTAGACTCAGGGTTTATGTTAGGGTGTTAGGTGTAAACGTAATTTGTTTTCTACCATAGGAATCAATGGGATATTGGGCAGCATCGAACATGAGCTTTCGCTGCTTTCAGACTCCCATTGATTCCTATGGCATCCGCGGCCTCCAGGGTGGCGGATTGAAAACCAGGACCAGGTACGCTGGGCCGGAATAGTGGCGAGCGTACCTGTTAGAAATTTGATAAATTTCAAAAGTTGTCAGATAGTGCCGAATTTGTATTCGGAACATCTGTAATGACGTAAGCATCAATCTGTGTCGGATTGAGACCAGCAGATCGTATGTTACGTGACAAATTTCAACTTTTGCCGGTCTGTATGCTTTGATAAATAGGTTAAATCAAGCTCGCCACAATTACGCGAATTTGCGGTTGACGGCTTGATATATTTTCCTCATAGTGTATCACATTGTCATATAGTATGACCTTGGGGACAGATGTCAAATAGTGTGTCACATTGTCATATAATATGACCTGGGGGACAGATGTCACATAGTGTGCCACATTGTCATATAGTGTGATCTGGGGAACAGAAGTCACATAGTATGTCACATTCTTATTCAGTGTGACTTGGCAGTATTATACATTATTCATACAATCTATTGGACAAGTGAGCAATGTCTGCAGTTGTTCCCGCCACAACCCCATGCTGACCTCTCCTGATGATCCCACCCCATACACATCAGCACTCAGTGCAGAGAGTCTCAGTGTCTTGGAGCTGAGGATATCTCCAATTACAGCTTTGAGTCTCCAGAAGAGCCAGAGACGTTGCATCTTTGGGTATGTGGGAGCAGAACTAGTGTATTGCTAGGCAACGCGTTTCAGTCTTTGTAATGTTACGGAACGCGGTGCAGGCCATGTGTTCATAGTTGGACACACAGTCTGCTTTTTAAAGATGGAAATAACATAGGGAACATAGAATTCAGCACAATCAGATCTCTAGTTTATGGCGAACAGGGCAAGGAGCGTTCACACTAAATGCAATATAATATTAATGTAAAGCGAGACAATATTGATACAACATTATAAAAAGAACGTTATCATGGTAACAGCATCTAAAGGCAGGTTATACACAAAATGAGTATACTCTAAAAGATGCTCTAACATGGCCGTCCGCATGAGACATCAGAGAGACTGCGTGTTACAGACTCACCTTTTATCTCCTGCCCATGTCAAAATTAAATATAATGAGTTGTCTTTTGTGAGAGATAGATTTTTATAGTTTGCCTGAGCTTCGGATTTTAGGCTGAGTGCAGCTCCCCTGTATGTCACTATGAATCCCTCTGTAACGAACATTATAGGTAACTCACACCTCACAAGCTCAGCTGTACGTCTCTATGAATCCCTCTGTAACATACTTTATAGGTAACTGGCACCTCACAAACTCAGCTGTACATCTCTATGAATCCCTCTGTAACGTACCTTATAGGTAACTGGCACCTAACAAGCTCAGCTGTACGTCTCTATGAATCGCTCTGTAACATACTTTATAGGTAACTGGCACCTCACAAGCCCAGCTGTACGTCTCTATGAATCCCTCTGTAACATACTTTATAGGTAACTCACACCTCACAAGCTTAGCTGTACATCTCTATGAATCCCTCTGTAACGTACCTTATAGGTAACTCATACCTCACAAGCTCAGCTGTACGTCTCTATGAATCCTTCTGTAATGTACCTTATAGGTAACTGGCAGCTCACAAGCTCAGCTGTACGTCTCTATGAATCCCTCTGTAACAAACCATATAGGTAACTCACACCTCATAAGCTCAGCTGTACATCTCTATGAATCCCTCTGTAACGTACCTTATAGGTAACTCATACCTCACAAGCTCAGCTGTACGTCTCTATGAATCCTTCTGTAATGTACCTTATAGGTAACTGGCAGCTCACAAGCTCAGCTGTACGTCTCTATGAATCCCTCTGTAACAAACCATATAGGTAACTGGCACCTCACATTCTCAGCTGTACGGCTCTATGAATCCCTCTGTAACGTACCTTAAAGGTAAATGGCACCTCACAAGCTCAGCTGGAAGTCTCTATGAATCCCTCTGTAACGTACCTTATAGGTAACTCACACCTCATAAGCTCAGCTGTACGTCTCTATGAATCCCTCTGTAACATACCTTATAAGTAACTCCCACATCACAAGCTCAGCTGTACGTCTCTATGAATCCCTCTGTAATGTACCTTATAGGTAACTGGCACCTCACAAGCTCAGCTGTACGTATCTATGAATCCCTCTGTAACGTACCTTATAGGTAACTGGCACCTCACAAGCTCCCCTGTACGTCTCTATGAATCCCACTGTAACGTACCTTATAAGTAACTCCCATATCACAAGCTCAGCTGTACGTCTCTATGAATCCCACTGTAACGTACCTTATAAGTAACTCCCACATCACAAGCTCAGCTGCACGTCTCTATGAATCCCTCTGTAACGTACCTTATAGGTAACTGGCACCTCACAAGCTCAGCTGTACGTCTCTATGAATCCCACTGTAACGTACCTTATAAGTAACTCCCACATCACAAGCTCAGCTGTACGTCTCTATGAATCCCTCTGTAACGTACCTTATAGGTAACTGGCACCTCACAATCTCAACTCTACGTCTCTATGAATCCCTCTGTAACGCACCTTATAGGTAACTCACACCTCATAAGCTCAGTTGTACATCTCTATGAATCCCTCTGTAACGTACCTTATAGGTAACGCATACCTCTCAAGCTCAGCTGTAAGTCTGTATGAATCCCTCTGTAATGTACTTTATAGGTAACTCACACCTCACAAGCTCAGCTGTACGTCTCTATGAATCCCTTTTTTAACGTACCTTATAGGTAACTCACACCTCAGAAGCTCAGCTGTACATCTCTATGAATCCCTCTGTAATGTACCTTATATGCAACTGGTACCTCACAAGCTCAGCTGTACGTCTCTATGAATCCCTCTGTAACGTACCTTATAGGTAACTGCCACCTCCCAAGCTCAGCTGTACGTCTCTATGAATCCCTCTGTAACGTACCTTATAGGTAACTGCCACCTCCCAAGCTCAGCTGTACGTCTCTATGAATCCCTCTGTAATGTACCTTATAGGTAACGGGCACCTCACAAGTTCAGCTGTACGTATCTATGAATCCCTCTGTAACGTACCTTATAGGTAACTGGCACCTCACAAGCTCCCCTGTACGTCTCTATGAATCCCTCTGCAACGTACCTTATAGGTAACTCACACCTCATAAGCTGAGCTGTATGTCTCTATGAATCCCTCTGTGACGTACCTTATAGGTAACTCACACCTCATAAGCTGAGCTGTACGTCTCTATGAATCCCTCTGTAACGTACCTTATAGGTAACTCACACCTCATAAGCTGAGCTGTACGTCTCTAAGAATCCCTCTGTAACGTACCTTATAGGTAACTCATACCTCCCAAGCTCAGCTGTACGTCTCTATGAATCCCTCTGTAATGTACCTTATAGGTAACGGGCACCTCACAAGTTCCGCTGTACGTATCTATGAATCCCTCTGTAACGTACCTTATAGGTAACTGGCACCTCACAAGCTACCCTGTACGTCTCTATGAATCCCTCGGCAACGTACCTTATAGGTAACTCACACCTCATAAGCTGAGCTGTACGTCTCTATGAATCCCTCTGTAACGTACCTTATAGGTAACTCACACCTCATAAGCTGAGCTGTACGTCTCTATGAATCCCTCTGTAACGTACCTTATAGGTAACTCACACCTCATAAGCTGAGCTGTACGTCTCTATGAATCCCTCTGTAACGTACCTTATAGGTAACTCACACCTCACAAAATCAGCTGTACGTCTCTATGAATCCTTTTGCAACGTACTTTATAGTTAACTGGCACCTCACAAGCTCAGCTGTACGTCTCTATGAATCCCTCTGTAACGTACCTTATAGGCAACTGGCACCTGATGTGCAAGTAAACAAGTGTATATGTATCAGCTTTATATACAGACCCAGTAGCAAATGCTACTGCTGCTTATGTGCATTCCTCTACCAGTCCTTTTTAACGGAAACACTAAGACATTTTTCCTGCAGCACCAAATAAACTGAAGTAAAGCCCCAGGTTACGTCTCTGGGGTATCTTAGTAAAATGCTATTTAATCTGGATGGATGGTGCCTCATACACATACATCATTTGCTGAATAACTCTGACACATGCAGGATAAAGTATGTGGCCCCTGGGCCTTAGGTTGGACATACCTATTGAGTAAATAATTGCCTATCCAGAAGCGATACAATATCAGACCACTACCCCCCTCATATGAAGCACTTGATAACTGTAATCTGCAGATTTTCAGGCCATTCTGTTTGAGGGTGTTGGGTACGTTCTGCACATGATAAAACCCTAAAGACCAGAAGTCCATTTATATTAGCAGCGCCTAGAAACACGTGCCTAGAAAAACAATGCGTGTGGCTCCCCCGGTACACTGTCCTATTACAGAACCTTCCCTCGGGCTGGAAGTTCCAGGAACTACTGAAGAAAAAATGTGACCAAGAAACAGGAACAAGTTGAGAAGCGTAATGGACACATTTGTCCTGTTTTCTGCCCCCAGTGACCTGTTCTCTTTTGACAACATTCTCAATGACCTAAAAACTAATCCTGACACAATTGTGTGAGAGAGAGCGAACGAGGCCCCATACCAGGCTCCTGAGAGACAGAAGCTGAGAGTTAATGAAGCTACAGAGGAACGGACAGTTTTCTGCCTTGTAAAACCATTGTGGTGGGAAGTACAACACTCAGTTGTGCCAACATGGTTTAGGGAGCCGTGTTGGCAGTAGCACTAATAGCGTGTGATGGGGGTTCAATGCCTCTCTCATTACTATTATCGCCCCTAAACCTCACAGCTACCCAGAATATGCTAGTACCAGATTTATATGCCCAGAGCTCTACACAGAGGAAGGAGACAGCTGAATAGGCAGGGGGGTTAGAGATGGGAAGTAGAAGATGGTGCCCTCCACAATAGCCCTGTACCCTGATATTACTTAGCTCCCAGACTGTAAACTCTAGAGCCAGCCATGCCTACCTGTGTGAAAATACACAATCTGACAAAACCATTTCATGGACAGGACAATAAGAAATAAGCATACAGGGAAGTTATTCTGTCTCTCTGCCACCCCTTTACTGTTTACCTAACACAATGGCAAATTTAGTTACTGATATATACTGTGCATATATAAACATTTATTGTGTGTGCAGACCTTATGCAATGCAGCACTTAATTACTGATATATACTGTGCATATATAAACATTTATTGTGTGTGCAGACCTTATGTAATGTAGCACTTAAATACTGAGATATATATATATATATATATATATATATATATATATACTGTGCATATATAAACATTTATTGAGTGTACAAACCTTATGTAATGCAGCACTAAATTACTGTTATATACTGTGCATATATAAACATTTATTGTGTGTGCAGACCTTATGTAATGTAGCACTTAAATACTGATATATATATATATATATATATATATATATATACTGTGCATATATAAACATTTATTGTGTGTGCAGATCTTTTGTAATGCAGCACTTAATTACTGTTATATACTGTGCATATATAAACATTTATTGTGTGCACGGACCTTATGTAATGCAGCACTTAATTACTGATATATACTGCGCATATATAAACATTTATTGTGTGCACGGACCTTATGTAATGTAGCACTTTATTACTGATATATACTGTGCATATATAAACATTTATTGTGTGTGCAGACCTCATGTAATGCAGCACTTAATTACTGATATATACTGTGCATATATAAACATTTATTGTGTGTGCAGACCTTATGTAATGTGGCACTTAATTACTGATATACACTGTGCATATATAAACATTTATTGTGTGTGCAGACCTTATGTAATGCAGCACTTAATTACTGATATATACTGTGCATGTATAAACATTTATTGTGTGTGTAGACCTTATGTAATGCAGCACTTAATTACTGATATATACTGTGCGTATATAAACATTTATTGTGTGTGCAAACCTTTTGTAATGCAGCACTTAATTACTAATATATACTGTGCATATATAAACATTTATTGTGTGCACAGACCTTATGTAATGCAGCACTTAATTACTGATATATACTGTGCATATATAAACATTTATTGTGTGCAGACCTTATGTAATGCAGCAAATAATAACTGATATATACTGTGCAGATATAAACATTTATTGTGTGCAAAGACCTTATGTAATGCAGCACTTAATTACTGATATATACTATGCATATATAAACATGTATTGTGTGTGCAGACCTTATGTAATGCAGCACTTAATTACTGATATATACTGTGCATGTATAAACATTTATTGTGTGTGTAGACCTTATGTAATATGGCACTTAATTACTGATATATACTGTGCGTATATAAACATTTATTGTGTGTGCAGACCTTATGTAATGCAGCACTTAATTACTGATATATACTGTGCATGTATAAACATTTGTTATGTGTGTAGACCTTATGTAATGCAGCACTTAATTACTGATATATACTGTGCATATATAAACATTTATTGTGTGTGCAGACCTTATGTAATGCAGCACTTAATTACTGATATATACTGTGCATGTATAAACATTTATTGTGTGTACATACCTTTTGTAATGCAGCACTTAATTACTGATATATACTGTGCACGTATAAACATGTATTGTGTGCAGTCCTTTTGTAATGCGGCACTTAATTACCGATATATACTGTGCATATATAAAAATGTATTGTTTGTGCAGACCTTTTGTAATGCAGCACTTAATTACTGATATATACTGTGCATGTATAAACATTTATTGTGTGTGCAGACCTTATGTAATGCTGCACTTAATTACTTATATATACTGTGCATGTATAAACATTTATTGTGTGTGCAGACCTTTTGCAATATGGCACTTAATTGCTGATATATTCTGTGGATGTATAAACATGTATTGTTTGTGCAGACCTTTTGTAATGCTGCACTTAATTACTGATATATACTGTGCATATATAAACATTTATTGTGTGTGCAGACCTTTGCACTTAATTATTGATATATATTGTGCATATATAAACATTTATTGTGTGTGCAGACCTCATGTAATGCAGCACTTAATTACTGATATATACTGTGCATATATAAACATTTATTGTGTGTGCAGACCTTATGTAATGTGGCACTTAATTACTGATATACACTGTGCATATATAAACATTTATTGTGTGTGCAGACCTTATGTAATGCAGCACTTAATTACTGATATATACTGTGCATGTATAAACATTTATTGTGTGTGTAGACCTTATGTAATGCAGCACTTAATTACTGATATATACTGTGCGTATATAAACATTTATTGTGTGTGCAGACCTCATGTAATGCAGCACTTAATTACTGATATATACTGTGCATATATAAACATTTATTGTGTGTGCAGACCTTATGTAATGTGGCACTTAATTACTGATATACACTGTGCATATATAAACATTTATTGTGTGTGCAGACCTTATGTAATGCAGCACTTAATTACTAATATATACTGTGCATGTATAAACATTTATTGTGTGTGTAGACCTTATGTAATGCAGCACTTAATTACTGATATATACTGTGCGTATATAAACATTTATTGTGTGTGCAAACCTTTTGTAATGCAGCACTTAATTACTAATATATACTGTGCATATATAAACATTTATTGTGTGCACAGACCTTATGTAATGCAGCACTTAATTACTGATATATACTGTGCATATATAAACATTTATTGTGTGCAGACCTTATGTAATGCAGCAAATAATAACTGATATATACTGTGCAGATATAAACATTTATTGTGTGCAAAGACCTTATGTAATGCAGCACTTAATTACTGATATATACTGTGCATATATAAACATGTATTGTGTGTGCAGACCTTATGTAATGCAGCACTTAATTACTGATATATACTGTGCATGTATAAACATTTATTGTGTGTGTAGACCTTATGTAATATGGCACTTAATTACTGATATATACTGTGCGTATATAAACATTTATTGTGTGTGCAGACCTTATGTAATGCAGCACTTAATTACTGATATATACTGTGCATGTATAAACATTTGTTATGTGTGTAGACCTTATGTAATGCAGCACTTAATTACTGATATATACTGTGCATATATAAACATTTATTGTGTGTGCAGACCTTATGTAATGCAGCACTTAATTACTGATATATACTGTGCATGTATAAACATTTATTGTGTGTACATACCTTTTGTAATGCAGCACTTAATTACTGATATATACTGTGCACGTATAAACATGTATTGTGTGCAGTCCTTTTGTAATGCGGCACTTAATTACCGATATATACTGTGCATATATAAAAATGTATTGTTTGTGCAGACCTTTTGTAATGCAGCACTTAATTACTGATATATACTGTGCATGTATAAACATTTATTGTGTGTGCAGACCTTATGTAATGCTGCACTTAATTACTTATATATACTGTGCATGTATAAACATTTATTGTGTGTGCAGACCTTTTGCAATATGGCACTTAATTGCTGATATATTCTGTGGATGTATAAACATGTATTGTTTGTGCAGACCTTTTGTAATGCTGCACTTAATTACTGATATATACTGTGCATATATAAACATTTATTGTGTGTGCAGACCTTTGCACTTAATTATTGATATATATTGTGCATATATAAAAATTTATGGTTTGCGCAGACCTTTTGTAATAAAGGACTTAATTACTGATATATACTGTGCATGTATAAACATTTTTTGTGTGCACATATCTTTTGTAATATGGCACTTAAATACTGATATATACTGTGCATATATAAACATTTATTGTGTGTGCAGACCTTATGTAATGTAGAACTTAATTACCGATATATACTGTGAATATATAAACATTTATTGTCAGTGCAGACTTTTTGTACTGTGGCACATAATTACTGTGTATATATGTGTATATATGTGTATATATGTGTCTATATGTGTATATATGTGTTTATTAGGGGTGTGCATCATCACTGGTCTCGCAATTCGATTACAATTATTCTATCAACGATTCAATTAGATTCTGTGATGCATCACGATTACTGCCCATAATTTTCATCAACAAATTCAAGCAGTCAGAAGAACTACCTTTTTTATTTTATCTGCACTAAAAAAAGACACTTATATATATGTATATAACACAGAGAAAGTCCAGCACTCACTTACAAGCTCTCAGCTAAGATTTAAAAGCAAAAATGGAAAGGTTAGTTACCGCATCTGGCCAAATGAGACAAGCCCAGGTACCACATCAAGGTCCTTTCCAATACCTGGGACCCTAAAACAGCCACACAATGCAAGCTCTCAAATCCAAACAAACTGGGAACAAGGAAAGGGTGCACAGGCTTATGTAATCACCCTAGAAATATACAAAACACGGAAGGGGACTGCACTCTCATACCGGACTGGGTACACATCTCATGACCCTGCAACATGCTCAGCCCTGGGTGCTCACTGGCACTCACAGAAAGCTGTGCTGTCCCCAGAGTCACAAGCAGTTAACCCCAGACAGGTCTCGGTGCAAGAACCATAGGGAAAATTAGAAAACAAATTAATACAGCACACAGAGAAAGTCCAGCACTCACTTACAAGCTCTCAGCTAAAATTTAAAAGCAAAAATGGAAAAGTTAGTTACCGCATCTGGCCAAATGGGACAAGCCCAGGTACCACGTCAAGGTCCTTTCCAATACCTGGGACCCTAAAACAGCCACACAATGCAAGCTCTCAAATCCAAACAAACTGGGAACAAGGAAAGATGCACAGGCTTTCTCAGTGTGTTGTATTAATTTGTTTTGTAATTTTCCCTATGGTTCTTGCACCCAGACCTGTCTGGGGTTAACTGCCTGTGACTCTGGGGACAGCACAGCTTCTTGTGAGTGCCGGTGAGCACCCAAGGCTGAGCATGTTGCAGGGTCATGGGATGTGTACCCAGTTTGTTTGGATTTGAGAGCTTGCATTGTGTGGCTGTTTTAGGGTCCCAGGTATTGGAAAGGACCTTGACGTGGTACCTGGGCTTGTCCCATTTGGCCAGATGTGGTAACTAACCTTTCCATTTTTGCTTTTAAATCTTAGCTGAGAGCTTGTGAGTGCTGGACTTTCTTTGTGTGTTGTATTTTTTTTTTTTTTTTACATTTTCCCTATGGTTCTTGCACCCAGACCTGTCTGGGGTTAACTGCCTGTGACTCTGGGGACAGCACAGCTTCCTGTGAGCACCCAGGGCTGAGCATGTTGCAGGGACATGGGATGTTTTATATGTATATATATATATATATATATATATATATATATATATATATATTTATTTCATGTAATTGGCAAGAGTCCAAGAGCTAGTGATGTATGGGATATACAATCCTACTAGGAGGGGCAAAGTTTCCCAAACCTCAAAATGCCTATAAATACACCCCTCACCACACCCACAATTCAGTTTTTGCAAACTTTGCCTCCTATGGAGTAAGTTTGTGCTCAGTTTTTATGATTTCTTCTATGATAAGCGCTTCTAAGCATTCTGAAGTCCAATTCCTCTCAGAGTAAAGTGTTTGTCAGAGGGATGTGAAGAGAGTATTGCCTATTGATTTTATGGTATCACACACGGGAAATCTTTTCAAGGGTTCTCTATTATCAGTCGTAGGGATTCGTCTCCTACCTCCCTTTTCAGATCGACGATATACTCTCATATTCCATTACCTCTGCTGATAGTTTTCAGTACTGGTTTGGTTGTCTGCTATATGTGGATGGGTGTCTTTCGGTAAGTATGTTTTCTTTATTTAAGACACTCAGCTATGGTTTGGCGCTTTATGTATTAATATAAAGTTTTAAATATATGTATTTTACTTATATTTGCCATGAGTCAGGTCTATGTGTATTTCCCTTTGCAGTCCAGCAGTCTCGTTATGGAAATCATGTATTAGGAAGTTTGTCTTACCTGGGGTATAGTCTTTTTTCCAATTTGACTTGTTTTTTCTTTAAAAAAACGTGCAGGCAAATTAGGCTCGCGAGGCCGCAAAATGCTGTTATTTATTGCGTCATTCTTGGTGCGAACGTGCGTCTGTGATGACGCAAGTTCGTCATTTCCTACGTCTTAGTTGGCGCTAGGTTGTTGTTTGGCGCGAAATTGTGTTTGTTATGACACGGGTTGTGTCATTTCCGGATGTTTGTTGGCGCCAAAAAATTTCTCAACTTCCTTATGCATCGTGCGTCATTCTTGGCGCCAAAAAAGTTTTTATTTTTTTACTCCACTTACTATATGCTCCTTGCCTTCTTTATGCACAGACGGCTATGCTATTTGCTTTTTTGTCAATTTTAGCATTTGCATTTTTTCCCATTCCTGAAACCGCTATATATGGAAATAAGCGGCTAGATTACGAGTTGTGCGTGAAGGTAAAAAAACATGGTTAACAGGTCTAAAAAGTGAGCGGTACACCCTCTATCTCCAAGATCCCTAACGCATTCTAAAATCAGTAGTTAAGAGTTTTACGGTATAACGCTGTAGCATAAAACTCATAACTAAAGTGCTAAAAAGTACACTAACACCCATAAACTATCTATTAACCCCTAAACCGAGGCCCTCCCGCATCACAAACACTAAAATACATTTTTTAACCCCTAATCTGCCACTCCGGACATTGCCGCCACTATAATAAACATATTAACCCATAAACTGCCGCACTCCCGCCTCGCAATCACTAGTTAAATAATATTAACCCCTAATCTGCTATTCCTATTCGCCGCCACCTACCTACATTTATTAACCCCTAATCTGCCATCCCCAACGTCGCCGCCACTATATTAAATGTATTAACCCCTAAATCTAAGTCTAAACCTAACACCACCTAACTTAAATATAATTTAAATAAATCTAAATAAAACCTACTATAATTAACTAAATTATTCCTATTTAAAACTAAATACTTACCTATAAAATAAACCCTAATCTAGCTGCAATATAACTAATAGTTACATTGTAGCTAGCTTAGGGTTTATTTTAATTTTACAGGCAAGTTTGTATTTATTTTAAATAGGTACAATAGTTATTAAATAGTTATTAACTATTTAATAACTACCTAGCTAAAATAAATACAAATTGACCTGTAAAATAAAACCTAACCTAAGTTACACTAACACCTAACACTACACTACAATTAAATAAATTAACTAAATTAAATTAGCTAAATCACAAAAAAAACACTAAATTACAGAAAATAAAAAACAAATTACAGATCTTTAAACTAATTACACCTAATCTAATAGCCCTATCAAAATAAAAAAAAAGCCCCCCCAAAATAAAAAAACCCTAGCCTAAACTAAACTATCAATAGCCCTTAAAAGGGCCTTTTGCGGGGCATTGCCCCAAAGTAATCAGCTCTTTTACCTGTAAAAAAAAAATACAAACAACCCCCCCAACAGTAAAACCCACCACCCACACAACCAACCCCCCAAATAAAATACTAACTAAAAAAACCTAAGCTCCCCATTCCCCTGAAAAGGGCATTTGGATGGGTATTGCCCTTAAAAGGGCAGTTAGCTCTATTGCAGGCCCAAACCCTAACCTAAAAATAAAACCCACCCAATACACCCTTAAAAAAAGCTAACACTAACCCCCTGAAGATCGACATAATGTTCTGAAGACCGGACATCCATCCTCAAGGAAGCGGCAGAAGTCTTCATCCAAGCCGGACGAAGTGGTCCTCCAGATGGGCGGAAGTCTTCATCCAGACGGCATTTTCTATCTTCATCCATCCGACGCGGAGCAGGTCCATCTTCAAGACATCCGACGAGGAGCATCCTCTTCATCCGGAGTCTTCTTACTGAATAAAGGTACCTTTAAGTGACGTCATCCAAGATGGCTTCCTTTAGATTCCAATTGGCTGATAGAATTCTATCAGCCAATCGGAATTAAGGTAGAAAAAATCATATTGGCTGATGCAATCAGCCAATAGGATTGAAGTTCAATCCTATTGGCTGATCCAATCAGCCAATAGGATTGAGCTCACATTCTATTGGCTGATTGGGGGGTTTTATTTTTAGGTTAGGGTTTGGGCCTGCAATAAAGCTAACTGCCCTTTTAAGGGCAATGCCCATCCAAATGCCCTTAAAAGTATTTTATTTGGGGGGTTGGTTGTGTGGGTGGTGGGTTTTACTGATGGGGGTTGTTTGTATTTTTTTTTTATTTTTCAGGTAAAAGAGCTGATTACTTTGGGGCAATGCCCCGCGTACTTTTGTATTTATTTTAGCTAGGTAGTTATTAAATAGTTAATAACTATTTAGTAACGATTCTACCAAGTTAAAATAAATACAAACTTGCCTGTAAAATAAAAATAAAGCCTAAGCTATCTAAAATGTAACTATTAGTTATATTGTAGCTATCTTAGGGTTTATTTTATAGGTAAGTATTTAGTTTTGGAATAGGGCAAGAGGAGTTACCAGCGCTAAATTAAACCTAAATTAAACCTAATGTGTTGAGTGGACCGAAACTGTTAAAGAGAGTAGTATAATGAAACTACGTGATTTTTCAAATGGTAGTGCAGCTTGAAATGATTAAAGTGTACCCTTGTCACTTATAGAAATGTAAATATAAAAGAGAAAAACAATCATATACAGGATTCAGCGCAACAATTACCATATATAAATTATTGGTCTATTATAAAGCATTATAGTGCTAACAAAGTCTTAGTATAGAAAAACTTTTCGTTGAAACGAAAAGCCTACAGAGTCTTTTCTGTTTCCAATCTTAGTGTTGAATATGATCTACAGCATTCACTATAGTAGATGTCTCCTTACCAGATTTACCCTCAATCATATGAGGTAATGAATGGTCACGAAAAGGTAAATTCAGGTGATTCTGGAGCGGCGGTGGTGTGTTGTCTGTGACTGTTTTCCACAGTAGAGTGTTGGTACTTTATTCTTGTACGTGCCACTTGCTGAATGGAAACTTCCAATAGCTCTTTTTCTTATATTGGAGAACTTGTCTGTGGTCTCTCAGGAGTATGGTGTTATCCCCGTTCGGTATTTTATAGAGGAAAAGAGGACAAAAGAAACATAGCGTAATACTGTATACAAAGTGTTAATTTATTACAGTGAATTAAACGCTACACACTTACATTTTAAAACCTCAATCCATGATGAGGTAAGCATTCAAACATTAAAAAATAGTTAAAAGGTGTAGATTGAACCAGGTCAATCTAATGGTTTTAGGGCTTGATACAGAAAATCGTGATTGCCGGTAATTTATGTCCGTTAGTAAACTCACAGTCACTTGTATATGTTGGTAGAAAATTGCAGTGCACTTGCAATAATCAAATGGTGTGACTTGGAAAAAACAATATAGTAGGATTAAGGAGCCACTATTAGACCTGTTGTTAAATGGCAGGCTACGTAATTTTAGAAGTCTGCTGTCATGCGAGAGGCTTGGAGACGGCAAACAAGGAATGAGCCGGACCGCTGAGTAAATAGAGACTGCACTGCCACTATTCAAAGAACCTTACGCGTTTCGAAGTGTGTCCGTATGGTACTTCTTCGTCAGAGGTAATGTGGTTGTGCAGTGGGTCCGGTGTTAAATTTATACCCATATAGAGGGGAGTGGTTATGCTACGTCTCATTTGTGCGTCAGTGCGTAGCGGTCCGCTCATGCCCAATCTCTGCCTGGATATCAATGTATCCATGGTAACGGCAGACGCTGAAAGATTAATGGATTGTACTCTATACATGGAGAATCTTCATAAAGGATTTAACTATATGTGTTCTGTGCCATTGTCGAAAAGAAGTAACACTTTAACCGATGATAATGGTGAAAGTTTAACATTTGAAATTCACGTGGCACTGACATTATTTGTGCGGCGTCTGCGGTAACCATGGTAACTTCTTTATTGATATTCTAAGAGAGTATTTTCGCTATTTAAATTTTAAGAGTTTTAGGTCCTCTAACTGGTGGTCAGGACTCTAAATGGAATAGTATTCTTATAACCAGGTCTTTCTTTTTACTTGCCAATAGAAGAGGTTATGAAAAGGAATTATTTTTTATCTTCTCTTTTTGGCGTCTGGTCAAAAAGTATTTAATACAGTATTTACCCTAAAGGTACTGGATGGATATAATTATGTTCCAACTTATACATTTGGTAATTTCTACAATGTTTAAAAATATAATAATAAAGGCGAAGGAGGGAGGAGGATTGTTCCGTAACTGCTAGTGTCCCGAATCCGGGTCCTAGATACATTGTTAATGCTATTATACATGGGCTGTATGTAAGCTAAACTGTTTCTAGCAGTACTTTGGACTACACATTTGCCTATGAAAACGCAGATGATTTCTAAATTGGTGTATACAGTGTATTTAGTATCAAAAAGTGTTAGATTGGAGATATCTTATATAAGTGTATACAATTATTTGCCTATTCAAAGAGCCCAAAGGCTTGTATTTTCATGCTTCTATGTGTAATTTTAGTTGTATATACTGGTATATAGACTGAGATTCTATCATCTGGCTATTGGATTTATAAAAAGGCCGCTAGGTCTATTTCTTCGTTTAGGCCTTTGGGTGTTAGAGTACCCATATAGTGAATCCAAAAGGATTCTCTTTGTCTTAGTAGATTGAATCTATCTCCTCCCCTTTTGGGAACTTGGACATGTTCTAAAATAGTCCCCTTAAGGAGTTGTGGATTTTGTTGGTGAAACTTCTTAAAATGCTTGGGTACACTATGATCTTTGTGTCCGTTTTCAATTTTTTTGAGATGTTCTAGCAGGCGAGTTTTATAAGGTCTTTTTGTGCGTCCGATGTATTGTTTTTTACACGGGCACTCCAAAAGATAAACCACAAAAGTGGTTTTACAGTTTGTTAGTCTATTAATTATACATTTTTTGTGTGGGTATGTGTTCGATTGGACTGATTTGGTGGGCTTCGACTGGTCATATGCGTGTTCACAGCCTTTACAGTTAAGTCTGTTACACTTGAAGAATCCTTTACTTTTTTCCGTAAGCCAATTGTCCCCTGTTCTCTGTTTTATTTGGCTGGGGGCCAGCATTTGTTTGAAGTTCCTGTTTTTCTTAAAAATTACTTTCGGTACATTCCCAATTGTATTTTTTAGAAATTTATCTTGTAGAAGAATTGGCCAGTATTTCTTTAGGATTCTTCTAATCTCTGGTGCTGCTTCATTGAAGGTAGTTACTAAGCTGATGTTCATATTAGATGTCGGTTTATTTTTATTCTGACTTTTATTTAAAAGGTGGTCTCTTTCTAGCTTTTTAGCCCTTATGAAGGAGGACTCTACTAGTTTTTTAGGGTATTTTTTCTGTAAAAATTTTTGTTTGAGTTTTTCGGATTCTTGGTTGAAATCGGTTATCTTGGTACAATTTCTTCTAATACGTTGAAATTGTCCAAACGGGATGTTGTTTATCCACGGTTTGTAATGGCCACTATCTGCTTGTAGGTAGCCATTGCAGTCTGTCTCTTTAGAGAATAGTTTTGTCATGATGTTGTCACCTTCTTGGAAAAGTACCAAATCAAGAAACTCTATGCAAGTTTCTGAGACCTTAGAGGTGAATTTTAAATGCTTACCTCATCATGGATTGAGGTTTTAAAATGTAAGTGTGTAGCGTTTAATTCACTGTAATAAATTAACACTTTGTATACAGTATTACGCTATGTTTCTTTTGTCCTCTTTTCCTCTATAAAATACCGAACGGGGATAACACCATACTCCTGAGAGACCACAGACAAGTTCTCCAATATAAGAAAAAGAGCTATTGGAAGTTTCCATTCAGCAAGTGGCACGTACAAGAATAAAGTACCAACACTCTACTGTGGAAAACAGTCACAGACAACACACCACCGCCGCTCCAGAATCACCTGAATTTACCTTTTCGTGACCATTCATTACCTCATATGATTGAGGGTAAATCTGGTAAGGAGACATCTACTATAGTGAATGCTGTAGATCATATTCAACACTAAGATTGGAAACAGAAAAGACTCTGTAGGCTTTTCGTTTCAACGAAAAGTTTTTCTATACTAAGACTTTGTTAGCACTATAATGCTTTATAATAGACCAATAATTTATATATGGTAATTGTTGCGCTGAATCCTGTATATGATTGTTTTTCTCTTTTATATTTACAAGTATTTAGTTTTAAATAGGAATTATTTAGGTAATAATATAAATTTTTATTTAGATTTATTGTAGTTATATTTAAGTTAGGGGGTGTTAGGGTTAGACTTAGGTTTAGGGGTTAATACATTTAGTATAGTGACGGCGACGTTGTGGACGGCAGATTAGGGGTTAATAAATGTAGGTAGGTGGTGGCGATCTTAGGGACGGCAGATTAGGGGTTATAATATTTAACTAGTGTTTGCAAGGCGAGAGTGTGGCGGATTAGGGGTTAATATGTTTATTATAGTGGCGGCGGCGATGATGGGGGCGGCAGATTAGGGTTAATAAATGTTGTTAGGTTTCGGCGACATTGGGGGAGGGAGATTAGGGGTTAATAAATATAATGTAGGTGTCGGCGATGTTGGGGGCAGCAGATTAGGGGTTCATAAGTATAATGTAGGTGGCGGCGGTGTCCGGAGCGGCAGATTAGAGGTTAATAAGTATAATGTAGGTGGCGACGATGTCGGGGGCGGCAGATTAGGGGTTAATAAATGTAAGATTAGGGGTGTTTAGACTTGGGGTTCATGTTAGGGTGTTAGGTGTAAACATAACTTTTATTTCCCCATAGGAATCAATCGGGCTGCGTTACTGAGTTTTACGCTGCTTTTTTGCAGGTGTTAGACTTTTTCTCAGCCGGCTCTCCACATTGATTAAGCAGCGCTGGTATTGGAGTGCGGTATGGAGCACAATTTTGCTCTACGCTCACTTCTTGCCTTTTAATGCTGGGTTTGTAAAAACCTGTAATACCAGTGCTGTAGGTAAGTGAGCTGTGAGAGAAAACTGCTCGTTAGCACCGCATAGCTTCTAACACAAAACTCGTAATCTGGCCGAAGATATTTCTGTTTAATGTTATTTCTCTTTTTTTTACATTTTACAAGATGTCTCAATCTGATCCTGTCTCAGAAGCTGCTGTAGGAACCATGCTGCCTGAACACAGTTCTACCAAAGCTAAGTGTATCTGTTGTCAGCTAGTGGAGATTGTATCTCTAGCTGTAGTATGTAACAGTTGTCATGATAAGCTTTTGCATGCAGAAAAGGTTTTCTATTAGTGCTAGTACAGTATCTGTTGTTCCTTCAACATCTAAAGTAAATGATATCTCTGTTGATATGAAAAATATATTGTTGATGTGATACAGAAGACTATGGCTGCTATACTGCCTTCAAATAAACATAAAAGGTTTTTTAAAACTTCTCATAATACTGATGAAATTTGTAATGGCCGACAACATACTGATATATCCACTTCTGATGAGGATCTCTCTGATTCGGAAGATCCTACTTCAGACATTGACACTGATAAATCATCTTATCTTTTTAAGATTGAGTATATTTGTTCTTTGTTGAAAGAAGTGTTGATAACTTTAGATATTGAGGAGTCTGCTCCTCTTGATAATAAATCCAGTAAACGTTTAAATTCTGTTTATATACCTCCTGTGATTACTCCAGAGGTTTTTCCTGTTCCTGATGCTATTTCTGATGTGATTGCTAAGGAATGGCTTAAGCTTGGCAATTCTTTTGTTCCTTCTTCAAGGTTTAAAAAGTTGTATCCATTGCCAGTAGCTAAGATAGAGTTTTGGGAAAAAGTCCCTAAGGTTGACGGGTCTATTTCTACTCTTGCTAAGCGTACTATTATTCCTATGGAAGATAGTACATCTTTTAAGGATCCTTTAGATAGGAAAATTGAATCTTATCTAAGGAAGCTTATTTACATTCTGGCTATATTCTTAGACCTGCCATTTCTATGGCAGATGTTGCGGCTGCATCAACTTTTTGGTTGGATAACTTAGCACATCGGGAAAAAGATTCTGATTTGCATAGCATTGTTTGTTTGCTTCAACATGCATTCTGTGATGCTATTTTCGATATCATCAAGATTGATGTTAAATCTATGTCTTTGGCTATTTTAGCTAGAAGAGCTTTATGGCTCAAATCATGGAATGCTGACATGGTATCTAAGTCTAGGTTACTATCTCTATCATTCCAGGGTAATAATTTGTTTGGTTCCCAGTTGGATTCTATTATTTCCACTATTACTGGGGGGAAGGGAGTTTTTTTGCCCCAAGATAAAAAGTCGAAGGGCAAATCTAAAACTTCTAATAGGTTTCGTTCCTTTCGCCAGAATAGAGAACAAAAAAATACTCCTTCCCCTAAGAGCTCTGGCTCCAATTGGAATAAATCCAAGCCTTATAAGAAACCAAAGCCAGCCCCCAAAACTACATGAAGGTACGGCCCTCAATCCAGTTTTGCTGGTGGGGGGGCAGATTGAAATTATTTCAAGACATTTGGGCAGGTTCCATTCAGAATCATTGGATTCAGAATATTGTCTCTCAGGGGTATCAAATAGGTTTCAGAATAAGTCCTCCTGTGAGAAGATTTTTTCTCTCTCACGTTCCAACAAATCCTGTGAAAGCTCAGGCCTTT
Organism: Bombina bombina; assembly: GCF_027579735.1. Taxonomy (NCBI): domain Eukaryota; kingdom Metazoa; phylum Chordata; class Amphibia; order Anura; family Bombinatoridae; genus Bombina; species Bombina bombina. The sequence goes on along the minus strand of NC_069505.1, from coordinate 436,395,079 downwards.
CTGAAGTGTGTTTCAGATCTAGACCTTTCAGGACTAATTGTACCAGTTCGACTTCTGGAACAGGGACTGTTTTTTTATTCAAATCTATTCATTGTCCCGAGGAAGGAAAATTCTTTCAGACCAGCTCTGGATCTGAATTTTTTGAATCAATTTGTAAGGGTCCCAACTTTCAAGATGGTGACTATAAGGACTTTTTTTCAGCAAGTTCATTACATGTCTCCAATAGACTTACAGGATGCGTATCTTCACATCCCGATTCATCCAGACCACTATCGGTTTTTGAGATTCTCTTTTCTAGACAAGCATTACCAATTTGTCGCTCTTCCATTTGGCTTAGCAACAGGTTCTCGGTGCCCTTCTATCTCTAATCAGAGAGTAGGGTATTGCAGAGTTTCCTTATTTGGACGATATCTTGGTACTGGCTCAATCTTTTCATTTAGCAGAATCTCACACGAATCAACTTGTGTTGTTTCATCAAAAACATGGTTGGAGGATCAATTTACCAAAGAGTTTCTTGATTCCTCAGACAAGGGTCACCTTTTTAGGTTTCCAGATAGATTCAGTGTCAATGACTCTGTCTTTAATAGCTGGTGCAGGGATTATACTCTGATATCACAGTTGATATACTTAAATTCCAACATTCAACTCTCTCTGTCCTGGTGGTTGGACCATCATCGGATTTTTCAAGGGGCCTCTCTTGTTCATCCTTCCTGGTCTGTGATTTCAACAGATGCAAGTCTCACAGGTTCGGGAGCTGTCTGTGGGTCTCTGACAGCACAAGGGGTTTGGAATCCTCAAGAGTCGAGGTTACCAATCAATATTGTAGAATTTTCAGGGCTCTTCAGGCTTGGCCTTTACTAAAGAGAGAATCATTTATTTGTTTTCAGACAGACAATATCATATCTGTGGCATATGTCAATCATCAGGGTGGGACTTGCAGTTCTTTAGCAATGAAAGAAGTATCTTGAATACTTTCTTGGGTGGAATCCAACTCCTCTCTAATTTCTGCGATACATATCCCAGGTGTAGACAATTGTGAAGCAGATTATCTCAGCCGTCAGACTTTACATCCAGGAGAATGGTCTCTCCATCCAGATGCATTTTGTCAGATTGCACAGATGTGGGGTTTTCCAGAAATAGATCTCATGGCATCCCATCTAAACAAGAAACTTCCCAGGTATCTTTCCAGGTACAGGGATCCTCAGGCGGAGATGGTGGATGCATTAACAGTTCCTTGATTTTACCAACCTGCTTACATTTTTCCACCTCTAGTTCTTCTTCCAAGGGTAATCTCCAAAATCATAATGGAACAAGCGCATGTGTTTCTGATAGCACCAGCATGGCCTCACAGGTTTCGGAATGCGGATCTTGTCCGGATGTCCAGTTGCCAACTTTGGCCACTTCATTTAAGACCAGAGCTTCTGTCTCAAGGGCAGTTTCTTCATCAGGATCTCAAATCGCTAAATTTGAAGGTATGGAAATTGAACACTTAGTGCTTCGTCATAGAGGTTTCGTCATAGAGGTGATTAATAATAAGCTACAGGCTCGTAAGACTGTTTCAAGAAGATTTATTATCGGGTTTGGAAAACCTATATTTCATGGTGTTTTTCTCATAAATTCTCTTGGCATTCTTTTAGAATTCCTAGAACTTTACAGTTTCTTCAGGATGGTTTGGATAAAGGTTTGTCTGCAAGTACTTTGAATGGACAGATCTTTGCTCTTTCTGTTTTATTTCACAGAAATATTGCTAAACTTCCTGATATTCCCTGTTTTGTTCAGCCTTTGGTTCGTACCAAGCCTGTTATTAAATCAATCTCTCCTCCTTGGAGTCTTAATTTGGTTTTGAAGGCTTTGCAGGCTCCTCCTTTTGAGCCTATGCATTCTTTGGATATTAAACTACTTTCTTGGAAAGTGTTGTTTCTTTTGGCTATCTCTTCAGCTAGAAGAGTTTCTGAATTGTCTGCTCTCTCTTGCGAGTCTCCCTTTCTGATTTTACATCAGGATAAGGCTGTTTTGCGGACTTTGTTTAAGCTTCTTCCTAAAGTTGTGAATTCTAACATTATTTGTAGGGAAATTGTTGTTCCTTCCTTGCGTCCGAATCCTAAGAATACTCTTGAAAGATCTTTACATTCTTTCGATGTTGTAAGAGCTTTGAAATATTATGTTGAGGCTAATAAAGATTTCACAAAGACTTCTAGTCTATTTGTTGTTTTTTCTGATCTTAGGAAAGGTCAGAAAGCCTCTGCCATTTCCTTGGCATCTTGGTTAAAGCTTTTGATTCATAAAGCTTATTTGGAGGCGGGACAGTCTCCACCTCAGAGGATCACAGCTCATTCTACTACATCAGTCTCCACTTCTTGGGCTTTTAAGAATGAAGCTTCGGTTAATCAGATTTGCAAAGCAGCAACATGGTCTTCTTTGCATACATTTACTAAATTTTACCATTTTGATATATTTGCTTCTTCTGAAGCAGTCTTTGGTAGAAAAGTTCTTCAGGCAGCTGTTTCAGTTTGAGTCTTCTGCCTATGATTTAAGTTTTTTTCTTGAAATTTATAAGAAAGACTTATTTTTTTGTAGATTTAATTTTTTCAGCGGAAATAGCTGATTTTATCCCTCCCTTTCTAGTGACTCTTCTGTGGACTTCAATATCTTGGGTATTTCTATCCCATACGTGACTAGCTCATGGACTCTTGCCAATTACATGAAATAAAACATAATTTATGTAAGAACTTACCTGATAAATTAATTTCTTTCATATTGGCAAGAGTCCATGAGGCCCACCCTTTTTATGGTGGTTATGATTTTTTTGTATAAAAGCACAATTATATTTCCAGTTCCTCTTTTTGTATGCTTTTTTACTCCTTATTTTATCACCCCACGACTTGGCAATTCATTAAACTGAATTGTGGGTGTGGTGAGGGGTGTATTTATAGGTATTTTGAGGTTTCGGAAACTTTGCCCCTCCTGATAGGATTGAATATCCCATACGTCACTAGCTCATGGACTCTTGCCAATTACATGAAATAAATGAATTTATCAGGTAAGTGCTTGCATAAATGATGTGATATTATATCATATATATTATATATATGTTTTATATACATACTTTAAGGGAAAATTGTATTAAAAAATTTTTAAAAACATAAATTATGCTTACCTGATATTTTTTTTTTCTGACGGGAAGAGTCCACAGCTGCATTTATTACTTTTGGGAATTCAGAACCCAGCCACCAGGAGGAGGCAAAGACACCCCAGCCAAAGGCTTAAATACCTCCCCCACTTCCCTCATCTCCTCAGTCATTCTGCCAAGGGAACAAGGAACAGTAGGAGAAATATCAGGTGAAAAAAAAGGTGCAAAAAGAATAAAAAACTAAAACACGGCCGCCCCACACAAAAATGTGGGTGGGGAGCTGTGGACTCTCTACGTCAGAAGAAAAGAAAATTATATATATTTTATTTTTTTCTTCTTAAACGGGGAGAGTTCACAGCTGCATTCATTATTTTTGGGAAAACAATACCCAAGCTATAGAGGACACTGAATGCAAAAAAGGTCGGGTAGATGAGGCGGCCCATTCGAAGGGCACCACAGCCTGAAATTACCCAACCAGACAAAAAAAAAACTGCTGTACAGAACAGAAGGACAAAAACTGAAAGGACTAAGTAACTGCCCATCAGTTAAATCCAGCAAGTCACAGATAGAGACCGCTCAAAATCGAGACAAGTCCCACAGGCTCCAAGCCCAAACAAATTCCATACATTTGCAGAAGGGAATAAGAAAGGGAAAGTCTCAACAAGAGATCTAAAAGCTCAGCAACTAGGGAAAAAGGAACCCCAGCAAAAGTCAAGCGCAACCCAAGGTTGCAACAAGACAAAAAAATGTATAGAGAAAGAACTCCACGACCGAACAGAAGGAAGGGAGGGTTAAAACCCCTATCCCTATCTAAATGGAAGTCCAAATGACCCTGAAACGTCCCAATGAAAACCCAGAGGGACAAGGCAGATCCCATACCTCTCACATAGCTAGATTACGAGTTTTGAGCGATATAGGGAAATTAACGAATGCAACAAAAGTGACGTTATTTAATCCCCTATAGCGCTGCCATTACAAGTTTTAAAAAACAGGCTTGTGCGGGCGATATGGTGCTTTTAAGCTACATACCGCATCAAAATCAAGTGCTGATTTGACGTGCTCGTGCACGCTTTCCCCATAGACATCAATGGAGAGAGCGGGTGAGAAAAAAAAAACTAACACCTGCGATCGCCAAAAGAAAAGCTCCATAACGCAGCCCCATTGATATCTATGGGGAAAAAGAAAATACAGTTTAAACCTAACACCCTAACATAAACCTCGAGTCTAAACACCCCTAATTTGCTGCTCCCGACATCGCCGACACCTACCTACAGTTATTAACCCCTAATCTGCCGCTCTCGATATCGCCGCCACCTAAATAAAGGTATAAACCCCTAATCTGCTGCTCCCGATATCGCCGCCACTATGCTAAAATTATTACCCCATATTCCGCCGCACCCCAAAATCGCGAACACTATAATAAATATATTAACCCCTATTCTGCCGCTCCCCAACATTGCCACAACTAGATAAAGCTATTAACCCCTAAACCTCTGGCCTCCCACATCACTAAATAAAACTATTAACCCCTAAATAGCCAGCCACCCCACATCGCAACAAAATAAAAAAAAACTACATTAACCCCTAAACTTAAAACCTAACCCTAACGTAACCCTAACACCCCCTAACTTTAACATAATTAAAATAGAGCTAAATTAAACTTACAATTATTAACTAAATAAACTTATTAACCCTTAAACCGCCAGCCCCCCACATCGCAACAACCTAAATGAAACTATATTAACCCCTAAACCTAACTATAACCCTAACACCCCCTAACTTTAACATAATTAAAATATAGCTAAATTAAACTTACAATTATTAACTAAATAATACCTATTTAAAACTAAATACTTACCTGTAAAATAAAACCTAAGCTAGCTACAATATAACTAACAGTTATATTGTATCTAGCTTAGGTTTTATTTTTATTTGACAGGTAAGTTTGTATTTATTTTAACTAGGTAGACTAGTTAGTAAATAGTTATTTACTAACTACCTAGTTAAAATAAATACAAAATTACCTGTCAAATAAAACCTAAGCTACCTTACAATAAAACCTAAAATTACAAAAAATAAAAAAACGAAATTATCCAAAAAAAAAAAAAAATTATTCCTTTTCTAATACCCTTTAAAGAAATGAACCCACACCAAAATAAAAAAAGCCTAATCTAAAATAAACTACCAAGGGCCCTTAAAAGAGCCTTTTGTAGGGCATTGCCCTAAGTTAAACAGCTCTTTTGCTACAAAAGAAAAACGAACACCCCCTAAAAAAATACATTACACAAAATAACAAACAAATTATCCAAAATAATAAAAATTATTCTTATTCTAATATTCATTAAAAAAACAGCCCAAAATAAAAAAAAAAACTAATCTAGAATAGGGCCTTTTGTAGGGCATTGCCCTAAAGAAATCAGCTCTGTTTATGAAATAAAGATACAAAGACCGACTAACATTACAAACCCCCACCCCCCCAAACCCACAAAATAAAAAAACTATCTAAAAAAAACCTAAGCTACCCATTGCCCTGAAAAGGGCATTTGGATGGGCATTTCCCTTAAAAGGGCATTTAGCACTTTTACTGCCCAAAACCTAATCTAAAAATAAAACCCACCCAAAAAAACCCTTCAAAAACTGTAAGTGGATCGTCTTGGGGTTAGTGTTAGGTTTGTTTAAGTCCCGCTTGAATGATCTTCATCCCGGCGGCGAGAAGTCTTCACCCAGGCGGCCTCTTCAATCTCCATCCTGGAGGCGAAGTCCTCATCCAAGCGGCGAGAAGTCTTCATCCAGGCGGCCTCTTCAATCTTCATCCAGGCGGCATCCTCTATCTTGATCCTGGCAGCGTGGAGCGGGTCCATCCTCAAGACATCCAGGGCGGAGCATCCTCTTCATATGGTCGCCGCCGTACACTGGATCTTCAATGCAAGGTACGTGATCCAAGATGGCATCCCTTGCATTCCTTTTGGCTGAAAATTTTGAATCAGCCAATAGGAATTACAGCTGCTTAAATCCTATTGGCTGTTCAAATCACCCAACAGGATTAAAGCAGCTCAAATTCTATTGGATAATGAATCATGCAATAGAATGAGAGCTACTTAAATCCTATAGCTATATTTTAATTATGTTAAAGTGAGGGGGTGTTAGGGTTAGGTTTAGGGGTTACTAGTTTAAATTAGTTTATTGCGATGTGGGGGCTTTCGGTTTAGGGGTTAATAGTTTAATTTATTATATTTTGTTGTGGGGGGCTTTCGGTTTAGGGGTTAATAGGTTTATTATAGTGGCGGCGGTGTAGGGCTTAATAACTTTAGTATAGTGGGGGCGATGTGGGCGGACGGTAGATTAGGGGTTAATAATATTTAAATAGTGTTTGCAATGCAGGAGGGCAGCGGTTTAGGGGTTAATAACTTTGAAAAAGTTGTGACAATGTCGTGGAGCGGCGGAATAGGGGTTAATAAATTTTATTAGTGACAGCGATATCGGGAACAGCAGATTAGGGGTTAATTAATTTAATTTCGTGTTTGCGATGCCGGAGGGCGGCGGTTTAGTGGTTAATAGGTAGTTTATGGGTGTTGGTGTACTTTTTAACACATTAATTATGAGTTTTATGTTACAGCTTTGTAGCGTAAAACTCATAACTACGGACTTTAGATGGCGTTATGGATCTTGTCGTTTTAGGCTGTAACGCTCACTTTTTAGCCTGACCGCAACTCGTAATACCAGCTCTATGGGAATCCCATTAAAAAACATGTTTTTTAAGAGTGCGGTACTGACGTTGCATTACAGGCTAAAAGGCTTGTGGTACACCTATACAGACAAGACTTGTAATGGCTGAGGTGCTGCTTTAACGCTGAAAATACCATATTTTCAGCATTAAACGATGAACGCACAAACTTGTAATCTAGCTGACAGAGTGCAGACCGCACTCATGAAAGAGCGACAGAGGAATAAACAGTCACTCCCCAGAACTGCCTAAAATTAGCACCATAAGAACTTATCGTGCTCCAGAGGAAGCCCCCGGCGACACAAGTCTAGTAGACACCAGCCACAAAACTAGCCTATCAAGCTAGAAACTGCACCAGGAAATGCAAGAACTCACTCCCTCTCAATCAAAAAGAGGGAAAGCAGGAAAGCATCCAAAACCCAGCAGAGAACAGCCTCTGCTGAGTAAGAAACTCTGCTAAACTCCACCTATGGAGAGATCACAAGACCTGGAGAAGAAATGCTGTTGAGCCAACAGACCTCAGACAGTTGAAAAGATAACCAGCACCAGCAGCTGGATTCGAATCAACAACCCTTGGGTTGCAAAGCCAACCCTTAGGCTACATGGGCTGCTTCATCGAGGAAATGGACCCAGCACTAAACGACTGGCATGACCGAAGGTAGGGAAATAAATAATTCCCCGGACCACCCAGATCTCCAAAAAGGAAGAAAGAAGGACTAAACGGTATCAAAGAGTAGGCAAATCCCGACCATATGTACAAGACTGGCGTTCAAAACTACTAAGCCTAGAGCTCTAGGCACAGAATTGTATACCTTCTGAAAAAGTCTGTTCGAATACAGATGAAACGCGTTGAGGAGTTTCTGACCACCCAGGACTTTCACTGGAAACATTAGTTACCCTCTGATCCCAGCCACGGACATATTTCTTGGATAATAGCTTCTCTGGATATCGCTTGGCGTTTTTCACTCTTTGCCAGCACGGAAGCAGACCAAGATCACACCTGATCTGTGGATATCAAGGACTATGTGGTGACAATATCTTTGTGACTATATTACTTTATTATCTTGTACGTTTGCAATTTTATTGCGCATATATGTTTCTAAATTAAATACGTTTACTCTTAGAGTGGCTTTGCGCTCTTTTCTCTCCTTTTCTCATTTCAGTATTTCTGGGAGGTGTATCACAGCTCTCCCCGCACAATTAGAGCAGCAGCCACAGCCGTTTGATTGTAAGGCTCCACTATTGGGATTCATCCCTCACGAATATACGAAAACTTGAAAACTAAGAATGACATTATCTACAAGTTTTTGGGACTTTTGATCTAATCAAGGAACTCCACATATACAGGTGTGATTGTATTGTTCCATTCACAACCATCATCAAGGGATTTTTGGTATATATATTTTCTTACTATTAGCACCCACTGGCGGAACATTGCCATTACCTACCTGCTTCATATTTCATTGTATTTATCTTAGGTAGTTGTGTGCTATTAACTATTTTTTCTAATATAAAGCATATATTTTACGCATGAATTTTTATATGTAGCTGTAGGGAAGTGCAGCATTTTTTTCTCTTTTTAATTTTTTAGTATTTCACCAACGTCTCCCTCCCTGGAAGATGTAAATTCGCTAATGCCAAAGAAATGGCCACGCGGAACCGTGCTGTAACCTCTGGAGGAAACAAGCCGCCTTCCGGAGAAGGGGCAACGGCATTAGGGACACCTGCTTGCATAGCCAAAGAAGGTTCTAGGGTACTCGTCCCACGGGAAATCTGGTCCCCAGGGGCGGATGGCTCGGCGGACTCCAACTTCCCTGTTTCTGGAGAAAAAAAGCACTCTAAATCGGCATGCGGAACATAACTGATGGGCATGGATTACCCGGGCCATTACATACTCTTCGCAAGAAGTAGAATCTGAATCAGAGACATCCGTCTCCAGAAAGTCTGAATCCTCCATAACTAGGATAGCAATTATGGATAGGAAAAAAAGAATTAAAAAAGGCACCTTACACCTCCAATGGCTGGGGCACTCACCACCTCCTATGACCCAGACAACTAGCGAACAGACTCTCTCCGTCGCCACGCGGTCAGGAATACGAAAATGGAGACTAGAAACGTGACCACGCCTGGTCACAAGGTACACCGTGCAGGCCAAAGAAAAATGTGCCAAAGCCACATGGGCCTTGCAGCCTGACAAAAAACGCTGTTATGTTCAAATATAGCCTCAAACCCAAATATAACTACACATTAGCAGACAGAATCACATATCAAACATGATTAAAGTCCCCCCTGTTCAGTAATCCCCCTCAGGAGATATTAACCCTCGATTCCATAAGATAAAGGAGTCCCACTGATACCCTGACTTCTCAGTTTACATTACATTTCACATTTTTCTAAGTAAAATGAAACAATCTTACCGGAATCTACGCCGTGGAGACACTTCTCTGCTAACCTCCTGTGATGAAAGTCAAAGAATGACTGGGGGATGAGGGAAGTGGTGAGGTATTTAAGCCTTTGGCTGGGGTGTCTTTGCCTCCTCCTGGCGGCCAGGTTCTGAATTCCCAAAAGTAATGAATGCAGCTGTGGACTATCCCCGTTTAAGAAGAAAAAGACAAATACAATTATTATGTTATTAGAGTTCCTTCTCCCCTCTCTCCAGACCACCTGACTATTGTCATTGGTTTAGGGCTTAGAACCCCCGGGATTGGGGTGGAAGGGAGGTGGGCATAAGGGAAGCAGCCAGAATGGGGTTTTAATAGTAAGTGTAGGGGGTTATTACTTGCAGAGTGCTGAAAATAATATGCACAATAAACACTGTGGGCATTAGGTATTTCTCATTTATAATTAGACAGATTTCTAGAACTCTTAGGGTTAGTTAAACAGCTCTCTTATGTTTTTAAACAATGCACTTTCCAAGCAATATGCACACAACTACCGGCACCAGCACTTACTGCGTCTGGCATTCTCTGCAACATCGGCTGTGCCTCACCCAGTTCCTGGATCGGCTTTCCTCCGTATCCAGCTTGATATCCTCTTTCGCACAACACCGTTCTCATTGCGCTGCCACTCACTACGAACCAGTAATCACGTGTTCGGTACTTTACTCTGCTGAACATGTCACTTGAGTCAATCCCTTTAACCAATCCCCTGCAGGCTGCTCCACTCTACCCATGCTCACTCAAAGAGCCCTGACTAGTGATGCAGAATGCAGGAGATCTAAGATGGGGATCCCCGACCACAATGCCACGGTTTCAACAGTGCACGGGGCCGGGCCCCTGAATGGAGTCAACCCCTGATATCGAGTGCTGGATCCTTAGTTCCCTGGGACAATAATGTATGCAGGGATTGATAAATATATTATGGCATTGGCTGCAACTAAGGATCCAGCACTCGGTATCTTTCCTTGCCTCTGGTGTCAGTCCGGAGGCAGGGTCACGTGATGTGTGAATCAATTCAGATCTTCACTGCATAATCATTAAAGGCTGCATTGTAGTGCCGATTATTTTCAACACCCCTAGTGTATATATGTGTGTATATGTGTATATATGTGTATATATGTGTTTATACGTGTTTATATGTGTGTATATGTGTGTATATGTGTATATATGTGTATATACGTGTTTATACGTGTGTATATGTGTGTATATGTGTGTATATGTGTATATATGTGTGTATATGTGTGTATATGTGTATATATGTGTGTATATGTGTATATGCGTGTGAATAAGTGTATATATGTGTGTATATGTGTTTATATCTGTGCATATTCATATTTACACATAAATACACATGTATGCACACATATGCACATATTTAGACATATACACACACATATATATATATATATATATATATATATATATATATATTATACATTTCAAAACAATAACTAGGACTTAATAAAGTTTAGAACATTATTTAACATAAGTGCTGGAAGGAGCTACTGTATAGTAACTACTGTAGTTAACAAGTGACTATAAGTCATGGATCCTTCTCCCAGCAGGAGTGGTAAAGACAAATCCAAAAAAAGAAACAGTATAACAAGCGAGACACACACAAGAGTAATAAACAGACAGCGGGGTCTTCTGGGTTTTATCTGCTAAAAACAATTTATATTATATATTTTATTGCTGAGACGTGTTAGTTACATGACTGCTGCGGTTACGTGAGATATAAGGCACCAGTCTATATATGTTATCGCTATAGAAACAAAACATTGAGACGTGCTGGTCACATGACTGTGGTGGTTACGTGAGATATAAGACACAAGTCTATATATGTTATCAATGAGACGTATTAGTCACATGACTGTGGCGGTTACATGAGATATAAGGCGCCAGTCTATATATGTTATCGCTGAGACGTGTTAGTCACATGACTGTGGCGGTTACGTGAGCTATAAGGCACCAGTCTATATATGTTATCTCTGAGACGTGTTAAGTCACATGACTGTGGCGGTTACGTGAGATATAAGGCACCAGTCTATATATGTTATTGCTGAGACGTGTTAGTCACATGACTGTGGCGGTTACGTGAGATATAAGGCACCAGTCTATATATGTTATTGCTGAGACGTGTTAGTCACATGACTGTGGCGGTTACGTGAGATATAAGGCACCAGTCTATATATGTTATTGCTGAGACGTGTTAGTCACATGACTGTGGCGGTTACATGAGATATAAGGCACCAGTCTATATATGTTATTGCTGAGACATGTTAGTCACATGACTGTGGTAGTTACGTGAGATATAAGGCACCAGTCTATATATGTTATTGCTGAGACATGTTAGTCACATGACTGTGGCGGTTACGTGAGATATAAGGCACCAGTCTATATAAGTTATTGCTGAGACGTGTTAGTCACATGACTGTGGTGGTTACGTGAGATATAAGGCACCAGTCTATATAAGTTATTGCTGAGACGTGTTAGTCACATGACTGTGGCGGTTACGTGAGATATAAGGCACCAGTCTATATAAGTTATTGCTGAGACGTGTTAGTCACATGACTGTGGTGGTTACGTGAGATATAAGGCACCAGTCTTTATATGCAGCTTACAATGAAAAGGCTTAATACACTTTGTAAGAGATGATGGATGCACAGACTGCTGCTCACCTATGGGACGCTGGTATATTTGTGCCGGATGACCGGCCTACCCCGGACAGTGTGCAGGGTCTGCATTTAATGAACTACATAAGTGCTGCACAGCCGGAGCAAGCAGATCCCTGCGGAGATCTCCATTACAGGGCTGTTTATCTTAAAGCCTGGCACACAGTGCTGGGGTCAGCAGGTTAAAAGGATGAACACTAGAGATGCCAGCTTCCTGCAGCTTCCTGAGCCCAGCAAAATATTCTGCTAATAATATGACGGGGGGAGAGGACCACACGCAAACCAGGGATGCAGGAAACCTACCAATATGGTTCTCTGGTACCCAAAGGAGTGAGCCCAGGTGGGAGGGGTCTCTGTTACGCTGTAGAGTAATACTGAGATATAACCACAGCTCTTTTATATTACATACAGCAAGCACCTACTATACAATAATTCCAAATGTCACATATATTGTATCATGTGAGTTCCCACAGAAGCAGGGCCCCCAATTCCCCCTGTATTTGTTTGTTCAATTTTGTCTGGTGTCTCATATTGTATTGTACTTTTATCTTTGTTACCCATGGACAGCGTTGCGGAAACTGTTGGCGCTTTATAAATAAATAATAATAATAATAATATCATATGTAAGACATGTGTGCTGTATCATATGCAAGACGTGTGTGCTGTATCATATGTAAGACGTGTGTGCTGTATCATATGTAAGACATGTGTGCTGTATCATATGTAAGACGTGTTTGCTGTATCATATGTAAGACGTGTTTGCTGTATCATATGTAAGACATGTGCTGTATCATATGTAAGACGTGTGCTGTATCATATGTAAGACGTGTGTGCTGCATCATATGTAAGACATGTGTGCTGTATCATATGTAAGATGTGTGTGCTGTATCATATGTAAGACGTGTGTGCTGTATCATATGTAAGACATGTGCTGTATCATATGTAAGACGTCTGTGCTGTATCATATGTAAGACATGTGTGCTGTATCATATGTAAGACATGTGTGCTGTATCATATGTAAGATGTGTGTGCTGTATCATATGTAAGATGTGTGTGCTGTATCATATGTAAGACATGTGTGCTGTATCATATGTAAGATGTGTGTGCTGTATCATATGTAAGATGTGTGTGTTGTATCATATGTAAGACATGTGTGCTGTATCATATGCAAGACGTGTGTGCTGTATCATATGCAAGATGTATGTGCTGTATCATATGTAAGACGTGTGTGCTGTATCATATGCAAGACGTGCTGTATCATATGCAAGACGTGCTGTATCATATGCAAGACGTGTGTGCTGTATCATATGTAAGATGTGTGTGCTGTATCATATGTAAGATGTGTGTGCTGTATCATATGTAAGACGTGTGTGCTGTATCATATGCAAGACGTGTGTGCTGTATTATATGCAAGACGTGTGTGCTGTATCACATGCAAGACCAGTGTGCTGTATTATATGCAAGACGTGTGTGCTGTATTATATGCAAGATGTGTGTGCTGTATCATATGCAAGACGTGTGTGCTGTATCATATGTAAGACATGTGTGCTGTATCATATGTAAGACGTGTGTGCTGTATCATATGCAAGACGTGCTGTATCATATGCAAGACGTGTGTGCTGTATCATATGCAAGACGTGTGTGCTGTATCATTTGTAAGACATGTGTGCTGTATCATATGTAAGACGTGTGTGCTGTATCATATGTAAGACGTGTGTGCTGTATCATATGCAAGACGTGTGTGCTGTATCATATGTAAGACGTGTTTGCTGTATCATATGTAAGATGTGTGTGCTGTATCATATGTAAGACGTGTGTGCTGTATCATATGTAAGACATGTGCTGTATCATATGTAAGACGTGTGTGCTGTATCATATGTAAGACATGTGTGCTGTATCATATGTAAGACATGTGTGCTGTATCATATGTAAGATGTGTGTGCTGTATCATATGTAAGACATGTGTGCTGTATCATATGCAAGACGTGTGTGCTGTATCATATGCAAGATGTATGTGCTGTATCATATGTAAGACGTGTGTGCTGTATCATATGCAAGACGTGCTGTATCATATGCAAGACGTGTGTGCTGTATCATATGTAAGATGTGTGTGCTGTATCATATGTAAGATGTGTGTGCTGTATCATATGTAAGATGTGTGTGCTGTATCATATGTAAGACATGTGTGCTGTATCATATGCAAGACATGTGTGCTGTATTATATGCAAGACGTGTGTGCTGTATCATATGCAAGACGTGTGTGCTGTATTATATGCAAGACGTGTGTGCTGTATCACATGCAAGACCAGTGTGCTGTATTATATGCAAGACATGTGTGCTGTATTATATGCAAGACGTGTGTGCTGTATCATATGCAAGACGTGTGTGCTGTATCATATGTAAGACATGTGTGCTGTATCATATGCAAGACGTGTGTGCTGTATCATATGCAAGACGTGTGTGCTGTATCATTTGTAAGACATGTGTGCTGTATCATATGTAAGACGTGTGTGCTGTATCATATGTAAGACGTGTGTGCTGTATCATATGCAAGACATGTGTGCTGTATCATATGTAAGATGTGTGTGCTGTATTGCATGTCTTATAAGTATCATATATTTAATGCAATATGGGCAAGATTAGGAAAGGAGCGGTTGAGCAATCGCGAATGTTTGAGCACGCTGGGCTTACGGCTCATATTATGAGTTGAAAATAAATGCTATGGCGTGAGCGCAATCACGATTTACGCTAGACTGATTACCTCGACCTCAGAGCTCTGGTTAACTGTTTCGCCAAACTAAAAAGTTGCACAAAACACATAAAAAATACATTACAAAGTATAGTTATACCCATAATAAAACCATATAATAAAAATATATATTTTAAATTGCACACAAAAGTTATAAAGGCTCAAAGATATGAGATCTCAGGGTTTAGAATAAAAACATAATTTATGTAAGAACTTACCTGATAAATTCATTTCTTTCATATTAGCAAGAGTCCATGAGCTAGTGACGTATGGGATATACATTCCTACCAGGAGGGGTAAAGTTTCCCAAACCTCAAAATGCCTATAAATACACCCCTCACCACACCCACAAATCAGTTTAACGCATAGCCAAGAAGTGGGGTGATAAGAAAAAAGTGCGAAAGCATAAAAAAATAAGGAATTGGAATAATTGTGCTTTATACAAAAAAATCATAACCACCACAAAAAAGGGTGGGCCTCATGGACTCTTGCTAATATGAAAGAAATGAATTTATCAGGTAAGTTCTTACATAAATTATGTTTTCTTTCATGTAATTACCAAGAGTCCATGAGCTAGTGACGTATGGGATAATGAATACCCAAGATGTGGATCTTCCACGCAAGAGTCACTAGAGAGGGAGGGATAAAATAAAGACAGGCAATTCCGCTGAAAATAATCCACACCCAAAACAAAGTTTAAATCTTATAATGAAAAAAACTGAAATTATAAGCAGAAGAATCAAACTGAAACAGCTGCCTGAAGTACTTTTCTACCAAAAACTGAAGAAGAAGAAAACACATCAAAATGGTAGAATTTAGTAAAAGTATGCAAAGAAGACCAAGTTGCTGCTTTGCAAATCTGATCAACCGAAGCTTCATTCCTAAACGCCCAGGAAGTAGAAACTGACCTAGTAGAATGAGCTGTAATCCTTTGAGGCAGAGTTTTACCCGACTCGACATAAGCATGATGAATCAAAGACTTTAACCAAGACGCCAAAGAAATGGCAGAGGCCTTCTGACCTTTCCTAGAACCGGAAAAGATAACAAATAGACTAGAAGTCTTTTGGAAATTTTTAGTAGCTTCAACATAATATTTCAAAGCTCTAACTACATCCAAAGAATGCAACGATCTTTCCTTAGAATTCTTAGGATTAGGACACAATGAAGGAACCACAATTTCTCTACTAATGTTGTTAGAATTCACAACCCTTAGGTAAAAATTTAAAAGAAGTTCGCAACACCGCCTTATCCTGATGAAAAATCAGAAAAGGAGACTCACAAGAAAGAGCAGATAATTCAGAAACTCTTCTAGCAGAAGAGATGGCCAAAAGAAACAAAACTTTCCAAGAAAGTAATTTAATGTCCAACGAATGCATAGGTTCAAACGGAAGAGCCCCCAGAACCAAATTCAAACTCCAAGGAGGAGAAATTGACTTAATAACAGATTTTATACAAACCAAAGCTTGTACAAAACAATGAATATCAGGAAGACTAGCAATCTTTCTGTGGAAAAGAACAGAAAGAGCAGAGATTTGTCCTTTCAAGGAACTTGCAGACAAACCTTTATCCAAACCATCCTCAAGAAACTGTAAAATTCTAGGAATTCTAAAAGAATGCCAAGAAAAATGATGAGAAAAACACCAAGAAATGTAAATCTTCCAGACTCGATAATATATCTTCCTAGATACAGATTTACGAGCCTGTAACATAGTAT
Organism: Bombina bombina; assembly: GCF_027579735.1. NCBI lineage: Eukaryota > Metazoa > Chordata > Amphibia > Anura > Bombinatoridae > Bombina > Bombina bombina. Next base: position 436,378,652 of record NC_069505.1, on the reverse strand, counting down.
TAATCACAGAGTCAGAGAAACCTCTATGACTGAGAATCAAGCGTTCAATCTCCATACCTTCAAATTTAAGGATTTGAGATCCTGATGGAAAAAAGGACCTTGCGATAGAAGGTCTGGTCTTAACGGAAGAGCCCATGGTTGGCAAGTGGCCATCCGGACAAGATCCGCATACCAAAACCTGTGAGGCCATGCTGGAGCCACCAGCAGAACAAACGAAATCACTCTTGGAAGAAGAACTAGAGGCGGAAAGATATAGGCAGGATGATACTTCCAAGGAAGTGACAATGCATCCACTGCCTCTGCCTGAGGATCCCTGGATCTGGACAGATACCTGGGAAGTTTCTTGTTTAGATGAGAAGCCATCAGATCTATTTCTGGAAGTCCCCACATTTGAACAATCTGAAGAAATACCTCTGGGTGAAGAGACCATTCGCCCGGATGTAACGTATGGCGACTGAGATAATCCGCTTCCCAATTGTCTATACCTGGGATATGACCCGCAGAAATTAGACAGGAGCTGGATTCCGCCCATACCAGTATTCAAGATACGTCTTTCATAGCCAGAGGACTGTGAGTCCCTCCTTGATGATTGACATATGCCACGGTTGTGACATTGTCCATCTTAAAATAGATGAACGACTCTCTCTTTAGAAGAGGCCATGACTGAAGAGCTCTGAAAATTGCACGGAGTTCCAAAATGTTGATTGGTAATCTCACCTCCTGAGATTCCCAAACCCCTTGTGCTGTCAGAGACCCCCAAACAGCTCCCCAACCTGTCAGACTTGCATCTGTTGAAATCACAGTCCAGGTCGGAAGAACAAAAGAAGCCCCCTGAACTAAACGATGGTGGTCTGTCCACCACGTCAGAGAGTGTCGTACAATCGGTTTTAAAGATATTAATTGAGATATCTTTGTATAATCCCTGCACCACTGGTTCAGCATACAGAGCTGAAGAGGTCGCATGTGAAAACGAGAAAAGGGGATCGCGTCCGATGCAGCAGTCATAAGACCTAGAATTTCCATGCATAAGGCTACCGAAGGGAATGATTGAGACTGAAGGTTTCGACAAGCTGAAACCAATTTTTTACGTCTCTTGTCTGTCAGAGACAGAGTCATGGACACTGAATCTATCTGGAAACCTAAAAAGGTTACCCTTGTCTGAGAAATCAATTAACTTTTTGGTAAATTGATCCTCCAACCATGTTCTCGAAGAAACAATACAAGTCGATTCGTATGAGATTCTGCTAAATGTGAAGACTGAGCAAGTACCAAGATATCGTCCAAATAAGGAAATACCACAATACCCTGTTCTCTGATTACAGACAGAAGGGCACCGAGAACCTTTGTAAAAATCCTTGGAGCTGTTGCTAGACCAAACAGCAGAGCCACAAACTGGTAATGCTTGTCTAGGAAAGAGAATCGCAGAAACTGATAGTGATCTGGATGAATCGGAATATGAAGATATGCATCCTGTAAATCTATTGTGGACATATAATGCCCTTGCTGAACAAAAGGCAGAATAATCCTTATAGTTACCATTTTGAATGTTGGTATCCTTACATAATGATTCAATATTTTTAAATCCAGAACTGGTCTGAAGGAATTCTCCTTCTTTGGTACAATGAAGAGATTTGAGTAAAACTCCAGCCCCTGTTCCAGAACTGGAACTGGCATAATTACTCCAGCCAACTCTAGATCTGAAACACATTTCAGAAATGCTTGAGCCTTCACTGGATTTACTGGGACACGGGAAAGAAAAGATCTTCTTGCAGGAGGCCTTATCTTGAAGCCTATTCTGTACCCTTGTGAAACAATGTTCTGAATCCAAAGATTGTGAATCGAATTGATCCAAATTTCTTTGAAAAATCGTAATCTGCCCCCTACCAGCTGGGCTGGAATGAGGGCCGCACCTTCATGTTGACTTGGGAGCTGGCTTTGGATTTCTAAAAGGCTTGGATTTATTCCAGACTGGAGATGGTTTCCAAACTGATACCGCTCCTGTAGGGGAAGGATCAGGCTTTTGTTCCTTATTGTGACGAAAGGAACGAAAACGATTAGTAGACCTAAATTTACCTTTAGATTTTTTATCCTGTGGTAAAAAAGTTCCTTTCCCCCCAGTAACAGTTGAAATAATAGAATCCAACTGTGAACCAAATAATTTATTACCCTAGAAAGAAAGGGAAAGCAAAGTTGACTTGGAAGACATATCAGCATTCCAAGTTTTAAGCCATAAAGCTCTTCTAGCTAAAATAGCTAGAGACATATACCTGACATCAACCCTAATGATATCAAAGATGGCATCACAAATAAAATTATTAGCATGTTGAAGAAGATTAACAATGCTATGAGAATTATGATCTGTTACTTGTTGCTCTAAAGCTTCCAACCAAAAAGTTGAAGCTGCAGCAACATCCGCTAAAGATATAGCAGGTCTAAGAAGATTACCTGAACATAAGTAAGCTTTCCTTAGAAAGGATTCAATTTTCCTATCTAAAGGATCCTTAAAGGAAGTACTATCTTCCGTAGGAATAGTAGTATGTTTAGCAAGAGTAGAGATAGCCCCATCAACTTTAGGGATTTTGTCCCAAAACTCTAATCTGTCAGATGGCACAGGATATAATTGTTTAAAACGTTTAGGAGGAGTAAATGAATTACCCAAATTATTCCATTCCCTGGAAATTACTTCAGAAATAGCATCAGGGAAAGGAAAAACTTCTGGATTAACTACAGGAGATTTAAAACCCTTATTTAAACGTTTAGATTTAGTATCAAGAGGACCAGATTCCTCTATTTCTAATGCAATTAAGACTTCTTTAAGTAAAGAACGAATAAATTCCATTTTGAATAAATATGAAGATTTATCAGCATCAACCTCTGAAACAGAATTCTCTGAACCAGAGGAATCATTATCAGAATCAAAATGATGATGTTCATTTAAAAATTCATCTGAAAAATTAGAAGTTTTAAAAGACCTTTTACGTTTACTAGAAGGAGGAATAACAGACATAGCCTTCTTAATGGATTTAGAAACAAAATCTCTTATGTTAACAGGAACACTCTGAGTATTAGATGTTGATGGAACAGCAACAGGTAATGTAACATTACTAAAGGAAATATTATCTGCATTAACAAGTTTGTCATGACATTCATTACAAACAACAGCTGGAGGAACAGATACCACAAGTTTACAGCAAATACACTTAACTTTGGTAGATCCAGCATCAGGCAGCGATTTTCCAGAAGTATCTTCTGATTCAGGGTCAATCTGAGACATCTTGCAATATGTAAGAGAAAAAACAACATATAAAGCAAAATTGATCAAATTCCTTAAATGACAGTTTCAGGAATGGGAACAAATGCCAGTGAACAAGCTTCTAGCAACCAGAAGCAAATAAAAAATGAGACTTAAATAATGTGGAGACAATAATGACGCCCATATTTTTTAGCGCCAAAAAAGACGCCCACATTATTTGGCGCCTAAATGCTTTTAGCGCCAAAATGACGCCACATCCGGTAACGCAGACACTTTTGGCGCAAAAAACGTCAAAAATGACGCAACTTCCGGTGACAAGTATGACGCCGGAAATAACAAAGAAAATTTTTTGCGCCAAAAAAGTCCGCGCCAAGAATGACGAAATAAAATGAAGCATTTTCAGCCCACGCGAGCCTAACAGCCCACAGGGAAAAAAGTCAAATTTTAAGGTAAGAAAAAATTGATTATTCAAATGCATTATCCCAAATAATGAAACTGACTGTCTGAAATAAGGAATATTGAACATCCTGAATCAAGGCAAATAAATGTTTAAACACAAATATTTAGAACTTTTATATAAAAGTGCCCAACCATAGCTTAGAGTGTCACAAAAATAAGACTTACTTACCCCAGGACACTCATCTACATGTAGTAGAAAGCCAAACCAGTACTGAAACGAGAATCAGTAGAGGTAATGGTATATATAAGAGTATATCGTCGATCTGAAAAGGGAGGTAAGAGATGAATCTCTACGACCGATAACAGAGAGCCTATGAAATAGACCCTGTAGAAGGAGATCATTGAATTCAAATAGGCAATACTCTCTTCACATCCCTCTGACATTCACTGCACGCTGAGAGGAAAACCGGGCTCCAACCTTCTGCGGAGCGCATATCAACGTAGAATCTAGCACAAACTTACTTCACCACCTCCACGGGAGGCAAAGTTTGTAAAACTGATTTGTGGGTGTGGTGAGGGGTGTATTTATAGGCATTTTGAGGTTTGGGAAACTTTGCCCCTCCTGGTAGGAATGTATATCCCATACGTCACTAGCTCATGGACTCTTGCTAATTACATGAAAGAAAAAGGCAGCCAAAAATGGCTTTTGTTAACCAACTCAATGCTGCAGTACAGGGTTTAAAATTCACCCTAAATTTCAGTAAAATCAAAATAGCATTCCTGGACATATGTACAAGGATATGATCACTGGCGGTTTGAACATTGATATATACAGAAAAAGAACTGACAGAAATTCCCTGTTAAAATATGAGAGTTTCTACCATGAGTCCCTTAGGAATTCCCTACCTAAAAGCCAAATGATGAGAGTCCAGAGAATAGTGAGTGAGGACTCTATAAAGGAACTAAGATTAGATGAAATGGCTGATAGATTTATCCAAAGGGGTTACCCACCAAAACTTGTAGAGTCAGAAAGAAACAAGATTGCTGATAGTGTTGGTAAAACATATGAGCCCAAGGAAAGACAGGATAGACTTGTATGTGTTACTTAATATAACCCATATAGTAAAGAAATAGCTCATCTTCTGAAGAAGCACTGGCATGTTTTAAGAAAATGTAATAAGGATAATAGTGCATTTCAACAATATCCCCTTATGGCTTACAGACGGGTCCCCAAACTAAGAGATTTGGTGGTTAAGAATGATATAGGGCCAGCTAAACATAAACAACAAACATATATGTCCTCTAAAACCCATGGATCTTACCCATGCCTTAATTGTGCTAGCTGTAATTCTGTAATTAGAAGCAAGGAATTTGTCCACCCTCATACAGGCAAAAGATTTAAGATACATGTATTTTATACATGTGAATCAACACATGTTGTATATTTAATAAAATGCCCATGTTAAAAAAATATACTTAGGAGAGACGGTGATAAAAATAAGAGACAGGCTTAGCCAACACAGGTCTAACATAACATGTGGTGATATGAAAGGCCCAGTGACCTGTCATTTTCTTGAAGCAGGCCATAATATATCACAGTTAAGGTGGCAAATCATTGACAGTGTGAGGACCCTGAGAAGAGGTGGCAATAGGGAACTCTTATTAAAGAGAAAGGAGTCCCATTGGATTTATAAATTGCGACACGTTAGCCCCTAAGGGGATTAATAGGGAAATTGATATGGCAGTATTTCTGTGATGAAAATTAATAAACGTTGTAACATAAACTTCTCTGAATAGGCTACATATAGCATGATTCTATCATATCATATGAGATACATTTAAAAGTTATATGTATTAGCAGTTTTGTTTTAATAGGGGAAATCATTTTTTTGTATTAAACTGTGACCACTAGGTGGCAGTAAACTGTGTTTTAACATTTTCTTGGAAATGGTGTTGTAAGGGTTAAAGGATATGGTATTTAAGTAGCAGCATAAAGGTGTTCTGTATTAGCATGATTAAGGGTAATTAACCTGAAACGTTGCTTTTGCTGCTGTGTGCCACTGCCTATATGCTTTGTGTAAGCTAAAAAGTTAAATAAATTATATAAAGACAAGATTGTTTTCCTTGTGATTTGGTGCTGTGGACCTATGTTGCTATGTATTATACATGTGTGACAGTGTGTGTATGATATATGTGTAGTGTGTGTGTGCATGATATGTTGTTGTACACAGCACTACATATGTATGATACATGTGTGACCATGTGTGTGTTGCGTGTGCATGATATGTTGGTGTACACAGCACTGCATATGTATGTATAATACATGTGTGACCGTCTGTGTATGATATATGTGTAGTGTGTGTGTTTGTGTGTGCATGATATTTTGGTGTACACAGCACTGCATATGTATGCACAATACATGTGTGACCGTGTGTGTATGCTATATGTGCAGTGTGTGCGCATGATATGTTGGTGTACACGACACTGCATATGTATGTATAATACATGTGTGACCGTGTGTGTGTGTATGATATATGTGTAGGGTGTGTGTGTTGCATGTGCATGATATGTTGGTGTACACAGCACTGCACATGTATGTATAATACATGTGTGACCGTGTGTGTATGATATATGTGTAGTGTGTGTGCATGATATGTTGGTGTACACAGCACTGCATATGTATGTATAATACATGTGTGACCGTGTGTGTATGATATATGTGTAGTGTGTGTGCATGATATGTTGGTGCACACGACACTGCATATGTATGTATAATACATGTGTGACCCTGTGTGTATGATATATGTGTAGTGTGTGTGCATGTTATGTTGGTGTACACAGCACTGCATATGTATGTATAATACATGTGTGACCGTCTGTGTATGATATATGTGTAGTGTGTGTGTTTGTGTGTGCATGATATGTTGGTGTACACAGCACTGCATATGTATGTATAATACATGTGTGACCGTCTGTGTATGATATATGTGTAGTGTGTGTGTTTGCGTGTGCATGATATGTTGGTGTACACAGCACTGCATATGTATGTATAATACATGTGTGACCGTGTGTGTGTGTGTGTGTATGATATATGTGTAGTGTGTGTGTTGCATGTGCATGATATGTTGGTGTACACGACACTGCATATGTATGTATAATACATGTGTGACCGTGTGTGTATGATATATGTGTAGTGTGTGTGCATGTTATGTTGGTGTACACAGCACTGCATATGTATGTATAATACATGTGTGACCGTGTGTGTGTGTGTGTGTGTGTGTGTATGATATATGTGTAGTGTGTGTGTGTTGCATGTGCATGATATGTTGGTGTACACAGCACTGCATATGTATGTATAATACATGTGTGACCGTGTGTGTGTGTATGATATATGTGTAGTGTGTGTGTGTTGCATGTGCATGATATGTTGGTGTACACAGCACTGCATATGTATGTATAATACATGTGTGACCCTGTGTGTATGATATATGTGTAGTGTGTGTGCATGATATGTTGGTGTACACAGCACTGCATATGTATGTATAATACATGTGTGACCGTGTGTGTGTGTGTGTGTGTATGATATATGTGTAGTGTGTGTGTGTTGCATGTGCATGATATGTTGGTGTACACAGCACTGCATATGTATGTATAATACATGTGTGACCCTGTGTGTATGATATATGTGTAGTGTGTGTGTGTTGCATGTGCATGATATGTTGGTGTACACAGCACTGCATATGTATGTATAATACATGTGTGACCCTGTGTGTATGATATATGTGTAGTGTGTGTGCATGATATGTTGGTGCACACGACACTGCATATGTATGTATAATACATGTGTGACCCTGTGTGTATGATATATGTGTAGTGTGTGTGTGTTGCATGTGCATGATATGTTGGTGTACACAGCACTGCATATGTATGTATAATACATGTGTGACCCTGTGTGTATGATATATGTGTAGTGTGTGTGTGTTGATATGAACATATGCAGTCTGCAAACTCCACTGACAAAAAGCACCAGAGTAATTATTGCCTAACGACCCTGGGGGTCACTGTGTCTCACATGAGATAATTTCAGTCAGTGCTAATTTCCTACTGAGCTAATTCATTAAGGTGTCTGAGGATCTCCTGGGATTCTTGCAGTTATCTGCAGACAGAAACATCTGGGAGCAGCAAATATTTACTGCTTAGTGACCTGCAGATGTGACACCTTGTGCAATGCATTTATAGTAAATTAATCAGATTAATTATATAAATGTACTGATAATACGTGTGAAATGAGACAGCGAACAGATCCCTTGCTGCACTAATGCACCAGTGTCAATTACATGCTCAGTATAGAGCAAGAGAGTAATACACAAACACACAGGATTACCGTAATAAATAATATGTTTGTATAATATGGCAGAGTGATAGCTATATCTCACCCTCACCAGATATATTTATGTAATGTACTATATGTCACAGGACACCCTATATATGTCACAGAACAACCTATATGTATATAATGTACTATATGTCACAGGACAACCTATATGTATATAACGTACTATATGTCACAGGACAACCTATATGTATATAATGTACTATATGTCACAGGACAACCTATATGTATATAACGTACTATATGTCACAGGACAACCTATATGTATATAATGTACTATATGTCACAGGACAACCTATATGTGTATAATGTACTATATGTCACAGGACAACCTATATGTGTATAATGTACTATATGTCACAGGACAACCTATATGTATATAACGTACTATATGTCACAGGACAACCTATATGTATATAATGTACTATATGTCACAGGACAACCTATATGTATATAATGTACTATATGTCACAGGACAACCTATATGTATATAATGTACTATATGTCACAGGACACCCTATATGTATATAATGTACTATATGTCACAGGACAACCTATATGTATATAACGTACTATATGTCACAGGACAACCTATATGTATATAATGTACTATATGTCACAGGACAACCTATATGTATATAACGTACTATATGTCACAGGACAACCTATATGTATATAATGTACTATATGTCACAGGACAACCTATATGTATATAACGTACTATATGTCACAGGACAACCTATATGTATATAATGTACTATATGTCACAGGACAACCTATATGTGTATAATGTACTATATGTCACAGGACACCCTATATGTATATAATGTACTATATGTCACAGGACACTCTATATGTATATAACATACTATATGTCACAGGACAACCTATATGTATATAACGTACTATATGTCACAGGACAACCTATATGTATATAATGTACTATATGTCACAGGACAACCTATATGTATATAACGTACTATATGTCACAGGACAACCTATATGTATATAACATACTATATGTCACAGGACAACCTATATGTATATAATGTACTATATGTCACAGGACAACCTATATGTGTATAATGTACTATATGTCACAGGACACCCTATATGTGTATAATGTACTATATGTCACAGGACAACCTATATGTATATAACGTACTATATGTCACAGGACAACCTATATGTATATAATGTACTATATGTCACAGGACAACCTATATGTATATAATGTACTATATGTCACAGGACAACCTATATGTAAATAATGTACTATATGTCACAGGACAACCTATATGTATATAACGTACTATATGTCACAGGACAACCTATATGTATATAACGTACTATATGTCACAGGACAACCTATATGTAAATAATGTACTATATGTCACAGGACAACCTATATGTATATAACGTACTATATGTCACAGGACAACCTATATGTATATAATGTACTATATGTCACAGGACAACCTATATGTATATAACATACTATATGTCACAGGACACCCTATATGTAAATAATGTACTATATGTCACAGGACAACCTATATGTAAATAATGTACTATATATTACAGGACACCCTATATGTATATAGCATACTATATGTTACAGGACACCCTATATGTATATAACATACTATATGTCACAGGACAACCTATATGTATATAAGGTACTATATGTCACAGGACACCCTATATGTATATAACATACTATATGTCACAGAACAACCTATATGTATATAACGTACTATATGTCACAGGACACCCTATATGTATATAAGGTACTATATGTCACAGGATACCCTATATGTATATAAGGTACTATATGTCACAGGATACCCTATATGTATATAATGTACTATATGTCACAGGACATTCTATATGTATATAACATACAATATGTTACAGGACACCCTATATGTATATAAGGTCCTATATGCATATACCATACTATGGCCTAGATTTAGAGTTCGGCGGTAAAAGGGCTGTTAACGCTCCGCGGGCTTTTTTCTGGCCGCACCATAAATTTAACTCTGGTATCGAGAGTTAAAACAAATGCTGCGTTAGGCTCCAAAAAAGGAGCGTAGGGCATTTTTACCGCAAATGCAACTCTCGATACCAGAGTTGCTTACGGACGCGGCCGGCATCAAAAACGTGCTCGTGCACGATTCTCCCATAGGAAACAATGGGGCTGTTTGAGCTGAAAAAAAACCTAACACCTGCAAAAAAGCAGCGTTCAGCTCCTAACGCAGCCCCATTGTTTCCTATGGGGAAACACTTCCTACGTCTGCACCTAACACCCTAACATGTACCCCGAGTCTAAACACCCCTAACCTTACACTTATTAACCCCTAATCTGCCGCCCCCGCTATCGCTGACCCCTGCATTACACTTTTAACCCCTAATCTGCCGCTCCGTAAACCGCCGCCACCTACGTTATCCCTATGTACCCCTAATCTGCTGCCCTAACATCGCCGACCCCTATGTTATATTTATTAACCCCTAATATGCCCCCCACAACGTCGCCAACACCTACCTACACTTATTAACCCCTAATCTGCCGAGCGGACCTGAGCGCTACTATAATAAATGTATTAACCCCTAATCCGCCTCACTAACCCTATCATAAATAGTATTAACCCCTAATCTGCCCTCCCTAACATCGCCGACACCTACCTTCAATTATTAACCCCTAATCTGCCGACCGGAGCTCACCGCTATTCTAATAAATGTATTAACCCCTAAAGCTAAGTCTAACCCTAACACTAACACCCCCCTAAGTTAAATATAATTTTTATCTAACGAAATAAATTAACTCTTATTAAATAAATGATTCCTATTTAAAGCTAAATACTTACCTGTAAAATAAATCCTAATATAGCTACAATATAAATTACATTTATATTATAGCTATTTTAGGATTAATATTTATTTTACAGGCAACTTTGTAATTATTTTAACCAGGTACAATAGCTATTAAATAGTTAAGAACTATTTAATAGTTACCTAGTTAAAATAATAACAAATTTACCTGTAAAATAAATCCTAACCTAAGATATAATTAAACCTAACACTACCCTATCAATAAAATAATTAAATAAACTACCTACAATTACCTACAATTAACCTAACACTACACTATCAATAAATTAATTAAACACAATTGCTACAAATAAATACAATTAAATAAACTATCTAAAGTACAAAAAATAAAAAAGAACTAAGTTACAGAAAATAAAAAAATATTTACAAACATAAGAAAAATATTACAACAATTTTAAACTAATTACACCTACTCTAAGCCCCCTAATAAAATAACAAAGACCCCCAAAATAAAAAATTCCCTACCCTATTCTAAAATACAAAAATTACAAGCTCTTTTACCTTACCAGCCCTGAACAGGGCCCTTTGCGGGGCATGCCCCAAGAATTTCAGCTCTTTTGCCTGTAAAAAAAACATACAATACCCCCCCCCCAACATTACAACCCACCACCCACATACCCCTAATCTAACCCAAACCCCCTTAAATAAACCTAACACTAATCCCCTGAAGATCTTCCTACCTTGTCTTCACCATCCAGGTATCACCGATCCGTCCTGGCTCCAAGATCTTCATCCAACCCAAGCGGGGGTTGGCGATCCATAATCCGGTGCTCCAAAGTCTTCCTCCTATCCGGCAAGAAGAGGACATCCGGACCGGCAAACATCTTCTCCAAGCGGCATCTTCTATGTTCTTCCATCCGATGACGACCGGCTCCATCTTGAAGACCTCCAGCGCGGATCCATCCTCTTCTTCCGACGACTAGACGACGAATGACGGTTCCTTTAAGGGACGTCATCCAAGATGGCGTCCCTCGAATTCCGATTGGCTGATAGGATTCTATCAGCCAATCGGAATTAAGGTAGGAATATTCTGATTGGCTGATGGAATCAGCCAATCAGAATCAAGTTCAATCCGATTGGCTGATCCAATCAGCCAATCAGATTGAGCTCGCATTCTATTGGCTGATCGGAACAGCCAATAGAATGCGAGCTCAATCTGATTGGCTGATTGGATCAGCCAATCGGATTGAACTTGATTCTGATTGGCTGATTCCATCAGCCAATCAGAAAATTCCTACCTTAATTCCGATTGGCTGATAGAATCCTATCAGCCAATCGGAATTCGAGGGACGCCATCTTGGATGACGTCCCTTAAAGGAACCGTCATTCGTCGTCTAGTCGTCGGAAGAAGAGGATGGATCCGCGCTGGAGGTCTTCAAGATGGAGCCGGTCGTCATCGGATGGAAGAACATAGAAGATGCCGCTTGGAGAAGATGTTTGCCGGTCCGGATGTCCTCTTCTTGCCGGATAGGAGGAAGACTTTGGAGCACCGGATTATGGATCGCCAACCCCCGCTTGGGTTGGATGAAGATCTTGGAGCCAGGACGGATCGGTGATACCTGGATGGTGAAGACAAGGTAGGAAGATCTTCAGGGGATTAGTGTTAGGTTTATTTAAGGGGGTTTGGGTTAGATTAGGGGTATGTGGGTGGTGGGTTGTAATGTTGGGGGGGGGTATTGTATGTTTTTTTTTACAGGCAAAAGAGCTGAAATTCTTGGGGCATGCCCCGCAAAGGGCCCTGTTCAGGGCTGGTAAGGTAAAAGAGCTTGTAATTTTTGTATTTTAGAATAGGGTAGGGAATTTTTTATTTTGGGGGTCTTTGTTATTTTATTAGGGGGCTTAGAGTAGGTGTAATTAGTTTAAAATTGTTGTAATATTTTTCTTATGTTTGTAAATATTTTTTTATTTTCTGTAACTTAGTTCTTTTTTATTTTTTGTACTTTAGATAGTTTATTTAATTGTATTTATTTGTAGCAATTGTGTTTAATTAATTTATTGATAGTGTAGTGTTAGGTTAATTGTAGGTAATTGTAGGTAGTTTATTTAATTATTTTATTGATAGGGTAGTGTTAGGTTTAATTATATCTTAGGTTAGGATTTATTTTACAGGTAAATTTGTTATTATTTTAACTAGGTAACTATTAAATAGTTCTTAACTATTTAATAGCTATTGTACCTGGTTAAAATAATTACAAAGTTGCCTGTAAAATAAATATTAATCCTAAAATAGCTATAATATAAATGTAATTTATATTGTAGCTATATTAGGATTTATTTTACAGGTAAGTATTTAGCTTTAAATAGGAATCATTTATTTAATAAGAGTTAATTTATTTCGTTAGATAAAAATTATATTTAACTTAGGGGGGTGTTAGTGTTAGGGTTAGACTTAGCTTTAGGGGTTAATACATTTATTAGAATAGCGGTGAGCTCCGGTCGGCAGATTAGGGGTTAATAATTGAAGGTAGGTGTCGGCGATGTTAGGGAGGGCAGATTAGGGGTTAATACTATTTATGATAGGGTTAGTGAGGCGGATTAGGGGTTAATAACTTTATTATAGTAGCGCTCAGGTCCGCTCGGCAGATTAGGGGTTAATAAGTGTAGGTAGGTGTCGGCGACGTTGTGGGGGGCAGATTAGGGGTTAATAAATATAACATAGGGGTCGGCGATGTTAGGGGCAGCAGATTAGGGGTACATAGGGATAACGTAGGTGGCGGCGATTTGCGGTCGGAAGATTAGGGGTTAATTATTTTAAGTAGCTTGCGGCGACGTTGTGGGGGGCAAGTTAGGGGTTAATAAATATAATATAGGGGTCGGCGGGGTTAGGGGCAGCAGATTAGGGGTACATAAGTATAACGTAGGTGGCGGTCGGCAGATTAGGGGTTAAAAATTTTAATCGAGTGGCGGCGATGTGGGGGGGGCCTCGGTTTAGGGGTACATAGGTAGTTTATGGGTGTTAGTGTACTTTAGGGTACAGTAGTTAAGAGCTTTAGAAACCGGCGTTAGCCAGAAAGCTCTTAACTCCTGCTTTTTTCAGGCGGCTGGAATCTTGTCGTTAGAGCTCTAACGCTCACTGCAGAAACGACTCTAAATACCAGCGTTAGAAAGATCCCATTGAAAAGATAGGCTACGCAAATGGCGTAGGGGGATCTGCGGTATGGAAAAGTCGCGGCTGAAAAGTGAGCGTTAGACCCTTTAATCACTGACTCCAAATACCAGCGGGCGCCCAAAACCAGCGTTAGGAGCCTCTAACGCTGGTTTTGACGGCTACCGCCGAACTCTAAATCTAGGCCTATATATCACAGGACACCCTATATGTATATAATGTATTATATGTCACAGGACAACCTATATGTATATAGCATACTATATGTCACTGGACAACCTATATGTATATAATGTACTATATGTCACAGGACACCCTATATATATATATATATATATATATATATATAACATACTATATGTCAAAGGACAACCTATATGTAAATAATGTAATACATATCACAGGACAACCTAAATGTATATAACATACTATATGTCACAGGACACTCTATATGTATATAACATACTATATGTCACAGGACACCCTATATGTATATAAGGTACTATATGTCACAGGACAACCTATATGTATATAACATACTATATGTCACAGTATACCCTATATGTATATAACATACTATATGTCACAGTATACCCTATATGTCACAGAACACCCTATATGTATATAACATATTATATGTCACAGGACACCCTATATGTATATAAGGTACCTATAACCTATAACCTATATGTATGTTTTCTGCACCAGATTAATGTAAAAGTGCAATATCTGGATTTGTCCTGCATCTCACGCTGTGTATCGGACTCTCTGAGGTCCTTTATTTTCTCTTGAAGAGCCATTTATCACGTGCTGTATCTTGCAGCGGATTCTGTCATAACCTCATTGGTGAACATGAATCAATACGTTAGGAGCTAGATGCTCTCATGACTACACCGTATTGGAAATCTTTGTCTCCGTGTAGAGACTTCAGCTTTGTAAATACACTCAGAGAGCTGAGATCAGCACCCCGCAGGCATCGTGCATCTATAATCCCATTCCTGAGCAGCATGGGGGGGGGGGGGTCACGGCTGCATCTCAAGGGGAGTTAACCCTCCTGTATCACAGGACAGCAGCAGTTAAACAACACTTCAAGGAAACAAATCTGCTGAAATTAAACTTATTTAATACTTAAAGGGATATTCCGGTCAAAATATAAAAGCACATAGATAAATTGAATGATTGATTAGAAACATATTTACAATATACATGTATTAGCAAAAATGCTTCTCGTAAAATATATCACTGTTATGGTGATAACATTTTTTTCTGCATGTGAAGCATAGCTAGATATTCACAGTGCACCAGCATTTTAAATACTGCAGCTGCTCAGAGCATGAGTGGGGCTTGTATCATGCCCACAATTAAAAAAGTCATTACCAGAGGGTACAAGCACCTTATGCTCTCTGAAAAAGTGTATTTAAAATGTTAGTGCACAGTCACAGTGGATACTTAAATACACCTTTGAAACAGCTATAGCTTTTATTAGAAGCATTTTTGCTAATACATTTATATATCAAAAATTCCTTTATTCAAAAGTGAAATGCATCCATGTGGTTTCCAATTTTGGCTGTAATGTCCCTTTAAAGCTTTTCAAGTCCCTAGTCTGCAAAACAATGCAAATTTTTAAATATTTATTGTATGGACAGATCTTTTGTACTTCAGCACTAAATTACTGATAAATACTATGAATATACAAACATTTGTGTGTGCAGATCTTTTGTAATACTGGCTTAATTGCTGATATATACTGTGCATATATTATATATAAACATTTGTGTGTGCAGATCTTTTGTAATACGGCGCTTAATTGCTGATATATACTGTGCATATATTATATATAAACATTTGTGTGTGCAGATCTTTTGTAATACGGCGCTTAATTGCTGATATATACTGTGCATATATTATATATAAACATTTGTGTGTGCACTGTGCAGATCTTTTGTAATACGGCGCTTAATTGCTGATATATACTGTGTATATATTATATATAAACATTTAGGACCAGATTACAAGTGAGGTGCAAACGTTTTGCGCAATATATATTGTGTTTTTGCAATCCGTTTTAATTGCGCTTATATTACAAGTAGCGCAATTGTAATTTACGCTACAATTCTTACCACCATGGTTAACTGTTTTGCTAAACTAAAAAATTGCACAAAACATAAAAAATACATAAAGTACAGTTACACTCATAATAACACCATCTAATACAAATTATGTAAAAAAAATATATTGCACACAAAAGTTATAAAGGCTCAAAGATATGAGATCTCGGGTGTTAGAAAGAAAAAAACAGTAAAGGGCTTTAACATAGAGATACATACAGATACATTACTATAGATGTATTTGTGTGTGTGTTTTTTGCTTCATAGTTTTTTGCTTTGATGTATAAATGGTTTAGTTGATACACCAGTTGTGTTTGCGGTTTAGTCCATGATGTCAGTGAGAGGGAGGGGGGCGTGGTATATGGCTATTTAAGGATGGAGGATCTGTTCATTTGTAATGAGCCTGAGGAGGGGGTGTGAGCCCCGAAACGTTGCTCTGCCTGTACTGCTGCCTATGAAGTAAGTCTTATTGAGTGTCTGCCTGTTTTTTCTAATATATATATATATATATATATTTAACTGTGAATTTACTGTAAACATTTCACATTCCAATGTTCTGCACATAGCAGAATATGTTCTTGTAGTTAAAGGGACACTGAACCCATTTTTTTTCTTTTGTGATTCAGATAAAGCATGACATTTTAAGCAACTTTCTAGTTTACTCCTATTATCAAATTTTCTTCATTCTCTTGGTATCTTTATTTGAAATGCAACAATATAAGTTTAGATGCCGGCCCATTTTTGGTGAAAAACCTGGGTTGTCTTTGCTGATTGGTGGATAAATTCATCCACCAATAAAAAAAAGTGCTGTCCAGAGTGCTAAACAAAAAAAAAACTAAGATGCCTTCTTTTTCAAATAAAGATAACAAGAAAACGTAGAAAAAATTATAATACGAGTAAATTAGAAAGATGCTTACAATTGCATGTTCTATCTGAATCATGGAGAAAAAACAAATGGGTTTGGTGTCCCTTTAACATATATATATATATATATATATATATATATATATATATTTTTTTTTTTTTTTTTTTTTTTTTGTATAGAGGTAGAGGAAAGACACAAGTGTATATCCACACTAAACATACGCCATGCAGTCCCGACCGTCTCTCTTAAAGGTCTGTGTGAAAGGGCCTTGCTGCTTGTATAGGCAATGTTCACTCAAGATGTGGAGATCCAAAGGTTGCTGTACTAAACGCTATAACTCTTTAAACTCTACGCGTTTCGCCTGCCTTCTGAGCAGACTTTGTCAAGAGATTTAATTAGAGTGTGAATTTACTATACTGGAACCGGTCTTTTTAAACAAATGATCAAATCTCACCTCAAGCACTCATTGGTGAGACCAGTTTAAACACCCAAACTGGGAGGTATTTTCCTCCGGATAGCAACACCCTGAGGTGCAAAATCAGTCGTATATACAATGTAACAGAAAAAAACTAATATAATTCAAATGTCATATGCGGTATATATTGTCTTTAAGGCTAAGAACGTGCTTAATGCTTTCCCTGTATATACTCATATCAGAGGATGTCTATTAATACTGACATTAAACAATACATTTGTTATTGTTTGTGACATTTAAAAATATAAGAAATATAAAAATAGCTCAAATCTATCATACAAGGAGCCAGAGCAATCAAAAAAATAAAAAATTCATTATAAAATGCCAATATTAAAATATATATAAGAAATTGATATTGGGAAAGAAATAATATACATATTTTTCACAGTAAAAACTACACTTATAGGGACACAAAACTTTGACCTTGATTTACAGGCATTTATGGGTTAATTTCCTTACTTTAATGTGAGGCGTTCCATTGGTTGTCTCAATTGGTGTCTCTCTGTCTGAATGTCAACTTTATTATTACATTCTCCCACCATTTTTTTAATTAGCCCTCTTGCTATATAACCTCATGAAATAATTTTTGTGTTTGCAGTTTTTTTTCCCATTGGAGTACACCTTAAAGGGACACTAAACCCACATTTTTTCTTTTGTGGTTCAGATAGAGCATGCAATTTTAGGCAACTTTCTAATTTACTCCTATTATTAAATTATCTTCATTCTCTTGCAATCTTTATTTAAAAAGCAGGAATATGATGCATAGGAGCCGGCCCATTTTTGGTTGAGAACCTGGGTTATGCTTACTTTTTGGTGCTGAACCTAAAATGGACTGGCTGCTAAGATTTACATTCCTGCTTTTTAAATAAAGATAGCAAGGGAACAAAGACAAATTAATAATAGGAGTAAATTAGAAAGTTGCTTAAAACTGCTGCTCTATCTGAATCATGAAAGAAAAAAATTGGGTTTAGTGTCCCTTTAAGGTGTACTCTGATGGGAAAAAACTGCAAACACAAAAATAATTTCATGAGGTTATATAGAAAGAAGGCTAATTAAAAAATTGGTGGGAAAATGTAATAACAAAGTTGACATTCAGACAGAGAGGCACCAACTGAGACAACCAATGGAAAGCCTCACATTAAAGAAAGGAAATTAACCCATGAATGCCTGTAAATCAAGGTCTATATTAAGCCCTTTCGGTGATAAACTGTCTAATAGGTGCATCTATTTAGTTTCGCATTTACGTGGATTAAATAATCTGTGTTGTGGGTTATTAGTAGGGGTATGACTTCAGCAACCATTACTTTTAAAGTATTTGGATTTTGCTTATAGTAATTCTTGAAATGATCTGAGACACTGTGTTTAGTGAATCCTCTTTCTATATTATCTATGTGTTCATATATTCATCTTTTGACCTTGCGCTTCGTCCTACCTACATATATTTTATTACAACTACACAAGTACATAAACAGCATACGTTGTATTACATGTGGCTCTACGCTTTACCAAAAATTGCTGCAAATTGTCCGTTATGTATTACATCCCCTGGATTTTATCTTTGGACATAGGCAACAATTGGAGCGTCCACATTTATAAAGCATGTGAAGGTACCCCGAATGAGTACCTCCGTCAGACAACTTCCCTTGTCCTGGACATCCCTTTATCCAGAGCAATAGCTCCTGGGATCTCCCTTTGACCGCAATCTAAAGTTATATAGGCGAACAGAACTGAGGCAACACTCAGGGGTCTGAACACAAAATGAACACTTTATTTAAAAGCAGCACACAGATTTATATACCCTGGCATTCCAGAGTCACAGAGCTTCAGGTTACATAGGGAATTGGTTAAACAGTAAAGCAAACATATGAACAATACATCAAACCTCTAAGAATTGTCTATTCACAGGTAAAACAGATTAACATATCAAGTTAATTAACTGGGGAAGAAAGTTTACTCTGACAATCTGATGTTGGGCAGTCTAGTTAACATAATCACACAGGGACACAATCAGTTTACCCAGACAGACTCCTGAGACACAATCAGATCAGAAACGTAAATAAAATACATCTTATTACAGAATACAAGAACAGCTCTTATTAACTATTAAGTCCTTTATGCCCCCTTGGTTTATAGAGTCACAATTGCTCCCACAAGGGGCCCCACACCCTGTACCTATCATGTATTTATGGATACAGGGTGACATGGACATAAGATAGAGTTATGAAAGTACATGGGGTGTCCAGCAAATAAAATTCCACATTTCCATGCAGTCTCTGGGTATCCTTAAGCCCATGTACATCCTGCCCAAAGAATGTTCCATAACGGGCCCTCATATCTTGGTGACTCATGTCACAGAGCAAATTTCTGATATTTAGCCATTCGGATAGGGTCCCATCTTTTCTAGATGGGGGTTTGCTGATGGGATTGGATCTCAGTTTGGATGGAGCCAGAATGTTTTTGAGATTTTGGTTACGTTTAAAGATTTCATCTGGTTTTTCACTTAATCCGTCACCAAGGACGGAATGAAGTTTGAGCAGCTCCCAATGTTTATATAGAATAGATTTAATAGATAAGGCACCCATACTATAGGTGGTAATAAACTTAGCCCCTCCTTTTTCATATCTTTATTCTTGTTCTGTGCTAAAGGTTCCCTAGGTGCACAAGAACATTTTTCTCTGGCTTCAGTGATAAGTAATGTATTATATCCCTTTTGGATACGTTTATTTTCCAGAACATCCTGGTGTCTTGAGTATGTGCTGAAATTGCCCAAAAGAGATATTGGACTTCCAACTACTAAGATACCCACCATTTGCATTAAGGAAACCATTACTATTAGTTGTTTTTATAAAATTCTTGACGGCTACTTGTTTAGTGTCAGGGTTACAGAATAGGGTTAAATCTAAGAAATCAATATGGCTAGTGAAGGATGAATTGAAAGTATTCTAATTAAAAAACTGACAAACTTGTCTGCTGTATCTATATCACCCTTCCATATCATAATAATATGGTCAATGTATCTACAGTACATATATCTGTATATATCTATATATAATATAGGTGTAAATATATATTTGTTTAAAAAAAACATCAGGTATATGTAGAAATATTAAATTATGAATAAATAGAACACATTTTGTTATGTTAAGAACATTGGAATATAAAATATTCATATTTTCATGTTGTGTTGTGCAATTGTGAAAATGTGATCGTATTTGCACGATTGTCGGATGTACTTTTTTTCTCCATTGACTTCTATGGGGGAATACGTGAACGTGCACACAATAGTCAATGTTCTGATTTTTTTTACGATTCATTACGTCATGTGCATCATTACTGGTCATGTGTATCATTACTGGTCATGTGTATCATTACTGGTCATGTGTATAATTACTGGTCATGTGTATAATTACTGGTCATATGTATAATTACTGGTCATGTGTATAATTACTGGTCATGTGTATCATTACTGGTCATGTGTATCATTACTGGTCATGTGTATCATTACTGGTCATGTGTATCATTACTGGTCATGTGTATCATTACTGGTCATGTGTATCATTACGTCATGTGCATCATTACGTCATGTGCATCATTACTGGTCATGTGTATAATTACTGGTCATGTGTATCATTACGTCATGTGCATCATTACGTCATGTGCATCATTACTGGTCATGTGTATAATTACTGGTCATGTGTATAATTACTGGTCATGTGTATCATTACTGGTCATGTGTATCATTACTGGTCATGTGTATCATTACTGGTCATGTGTATCATTACTGGTCATGTGTATCATTACTGGTCATGTGTATAATTACTGGTCATGTGTATCATTACTGGTCATGTGTATAATTACTGGTCATGTGCATCATTACGTCATGTGCATCATTACTGGTCATGTGTATAATTACTGGTCATGTGCATCATTACTGGTCATGTGTATCATTACTGGTCATGTGTATCATTACTGGTCATGTGTATCATTACGTCATGTGCATCATTACGTCATGTGCATCATTACTGGTCATGTGTATAATTACTGGTCATGTGTATCATTACGTCATGTGCATCATTACGTCATGTGCATCATTACTGGTCATGTGTATAATTACTGGTCATGTGTATAATTACTGGTCATGTGTATCATTACTGGTCATGTGTATCATTACTGGTCATGTGTATCATTACTGGTCATGTGTATCATTACTGGTCATGTGTATCATTACTGGTCATGTGTATAATTACTGGTCATGTGTATCATTACTGGTCATGTGTATAATTACTGGTCATGTGTATCATTACTGGTCATGTGTATAATTACTGGTCATGTGTATAATTACTGGTCATGTGTATCATTACTGGTCATGTGTATAATTACTGGTCATGTGTATCATTACTGGTCATGTGTATCATTACTGGTCATGTGCATCATTACTGGTCATGTGTATAATTACTGGTCATGTGTATAATTACTGGTCATGTGTATAATTACTGGTCATGTGTATCATTACTGGTCATGTGTATCATTACTGGTCATGTGTATCATTACTGGTCATGTGTATCATTACTGGTCATGTGTATCATTACTGGTCATGTGTATAATTACTGGTCATGTGTATCATTACTGGTCATGTGTATCATTACTGGTCATGTGTATCATTACTGGTCATGTGTATAATTACTGGTCATGTGTATCATTACTGGTCATGTGTATCATTACTGGTCATGTGTATAATTACTGGTCATGTGCATCATTACTGGTCATGTGCATCATTACGTCATGTGCATCATTACTGGTCATGTGTATAATTACTGGTCATGTGCATCATTACTGGTCATGTGCATCATTACTGGTCATGTGCATCATTACTGGTCATGTGTATAATTACTGGTCATGTGTATAATTACTGGTCATGTGCGTCATTACTGGTCATGTGCATAATTACTGGTCATGTGTATAATTACTGGTCATGTGCATCATTACTGGTCATGCGCATCATTACTGGTCATGTATATAATTACTGGTCATGTGTATAATTACTGGTCATGTGTATCATTACTGGTCATGTGTAGCATTACGTCATGTGCATCATTACTGGTCATGTGTATAATTACTGGTCATGTGCATCATTACTGGTCATGTGCATCATTACTGGTCATGTGCATCATTACTGGTCATGTGTATAATTACTGGTCATGTGCATCATTACGTCATGTGCATCATTACTGGTCATGTGTATAATTACTGGTCATGTGCATAATTACTGGTCATGTGCATCATTACTGGTCATGTGTATAATTACTGGTCATGTGTATAATTACTGGTCATGTGTATAATTACTGGTCATGTGTATCATTACTGGTCATGTGTATCATTACTGGTCATGTGTATAATTACTGGTCATGTGCATCATTACGTCATGTGCATCATTACGTCATGTGCATCATTACTGGTCATGTGTATAATTACTGGTCATGTGTATAATTACTGGTCATGTGTATCATTACTGGTCATGTGCATCATTACGTCATGTGCATCATTACTGGTCATGTGTATAATTACTGGTCATGTGTATCATTACGTCATGTGCATCATTACGTCATGTGCATCATTACTGGTCATGTGTATAATTACTGGTCATGTGTATAATTACTGGTCATGTGTAGCATTACTGGTCATGTGTAGCATTATTGGTCATGCGCATCATTACTGGTCATGCACATCAATACGGTCATGCGCATCATTACTGGCCATGCGCATCATTACTGGCCATGTACATCATTACTGGTCATGTACATCATTGCTGGTCATGTACCTCATTACTGGTCATGTGCATCATTACTGGTCATGTACATCATTACTGCTCATGTACATACATTTAGCCAGTGTTGTGCTACACACCTCGCCTGGCACAGTCCTTGTGATAGAAATACATCCTGCAGAATTTACTCCTCATACAACCTACCCTGCTGCTACCCAGACCTAGCACTCTTACTTGTCGGCTGCAATAATGTGCTTTTGCTGGCTCTCAGTTTGTTGATTTACAGTAATCAGAGCATTTATGTTTGCTTATCCCATTCCCAGCTGAGTAGAGGGGTCGCTCAGTGCCCACTGGCATGTACTGTGCTGCTGTATATAGGCAAACTGTCTGTGCACTGTCAGGTACCTGTTGTGCTGCTATATATGGAAAAACTGTCTGTGCACTGTCAGGTGCCTGTTGTGCTGCAGTATATAGGCAAACTGTCTGTGCACTGTCAGGTACCTGTTGTGCTGCTGTATATAGGCAAACTGTCTGTGCACTGTTAGGTGCCTGTTGTGCTGCTGTATATGGGCAAACTGTCTGTGCACTGTCAGGTACCTGTTGTGCTGCTGTATATAGGCAAACTGTCTGTGCACTGTCAGGTATCTGTTGTGCTGCTGTATATAGGCAAACTGTCTGTGCACTGTCAGGTATCTGTTGTGCTGCTGTATATAGGCAAACTGTCTGAGCACTGTCAGGTACCTGTTGTGCTGCTGTATATAGGCAAACTGTCTGTGCACTGTCAGGTGCCTGTTGTGCTGCTGTATATAGGCAAACTGTCTGTGCGCTGTCAGGTACCTGTTGTGCTGCTGTATATAGGCAAACTGTCTGTGCGCTGTCAGGTACCTGTTGTGCTGCTGTATATAGGCAAACTGTCTGTGCACTGTCAGGTATCTGTTGTGCTGCTGTATATAGGCAAACTGTCTGTGCACTGTCAGGTGCCTGTTGTGCTGTTGTATATAGGCAAACTGTCTGAGCACTGTCAGGTACCTGTTGTGCTGCTGTATATAGGCAAACTGTCTGAGCACTGTCAGGTACCTGTTGTGCTGCTGTATATAGGCAAACTGTCTGTGCACTGTCAGGTATCTGTTGTGCTGCTGTATATAGGCAAACTGTCTGTGCACTGTCAGGTATCTGTTGTGCTGCTGTATATAGGCAAACTGTCTGTGCACTGTCAGGTACCTGTTGTGCTGTTGTATATAGGCAAACTGTCTGTGCACTGTCAGGTACCTGTTGTGCTGCTGTATATAGGCAAACTGTCTGTGCACTGTCAGGTGCTTGTTGTGCTGCTGTATATAGGCAAACTGTCTGTGCACTGTCAGGTGCCTGTTGTGCTGCTGTATATAGGCAAACTGTCTGTGCACTGTCAGGTGCTTGTTGTGCTGCTGTATATAGGCAAACTGTCTGTGCGCTGTCAGGTACCTGTTGTGCTGCTGTATATAGGCAAACTGTCTGTGCGCTGTCAGGTACCTGTTGTGCTGCTGTATATAGGCAAACTGTCTGTGCACAACAGGTACCTGTTGTGCTGCTGTATATAGGCAAACTGTCTGTGCGCTGTCAGGTACCTGTTGTGCTGCTGTATATAGGCAAACTGTCTGTGCGCTGTCAGGTACCTGTTGTGCTGCTGTATATAGGCAAACTGTCTGTGCACAACAGGTACCTGTTGTGCTGCTGTATATAGGCAAACTGTCTGTGCGCTGTCAGGTACCTGTTGTGCTGCTGTATATAGGCAAACTGTCTGTGCACTGTCAGGTATCTGTTGTGCTGTTGTATATAGGCAAACTGTCTGTGCACTGTCAGGTGCTTGTTGTGCTGCTGTATATAGGCAAACTGTCTGTGCGCTGTCAGGTACCTGTTGTGCTGCTGTATATAGGCAAACTGTCTGTGTGCTGTCAGGTACCTGTTGTGCTGCTGTATATAGGCAAACTGTCTGTGCACTGTCAGGTACCTGTTGTGCTGCTGTATATAGGCAAACTGTCTGTGCACTGTCAGGTATCTGTTGTGCTGCTGTATATAGGCAAACTGTCTGTGCACTGTCAGGTACCTGTTGTGCTGTTGTATATAGGCAAACTGTCTGTGCACTGTCAGGTATCTGTTGTGCTGCTGTATATAGGCAAACTGTCTGAGCACTGTCAGGTATCTGTTGTGCTGCTGTATATAGGCAAACTGTCTGTGCACTGTCAGGTATCTGTTGTGCTGCTGTATATAGGCAAACTGTCTGTGCACTGTCAGGTATCTGTTGTGCTGCTGTATATAGGCAAACTGTCTGTGCACTGTCAGGTACCTGTTGTGCTGCTGTATATAGGAAAACTGTCTGTGCACTGTCAGGTATCTGTTGTGCTGCTGTATATAGGCAAACTGTCTGTGCGCTGTCAGGTGCTTGTTGTGCTGCTGTATATAGGCAAACTGTCTGAGCACTGTCAGGTATCTGTTGTGCTGCTGTAAATAGGCAAACTGTCTGTGCACTGTCAGGTATCTGTTGTGCTGCTGTATATAGGCAAACTGTCTGTGCACTGTCAGGTATCTGTTGTGCTGCTGTATATAGGCAAACTGTCTGAGCACTGTCAGGTACCTGTTGTGCTGCTGTATATAGGCAAACTGTCTGTGCACTGTCAGGTGCCTGTTGTGCTGCTGTATATAGGCAAACTGTCTGTGCGCTGTCAGGTGCCTGTTGTGCTGCTGTATATAGGCAAACTGTCTGTGCGCTGTCAGGTACCTGTTGTGCTGCTGTATATAGGCAAACTGTCTGTGCGCTGTCAGGTACCTGTTGTGCTGCTGTATATAGGCAAACTGTCTGTGCACTGTCAGGTATCTGTTGTGCTGCTGTATATAGGCAAACTGTCTGAGCACTGTCAGGTACCTGTTGTGCTGCTGTATATAGGCAAACTGTCTGTGCACTGTCAGGTGCCTGTTGTGCTGCTGTATATAGGCAAACTGTCTGTGCGCTGTCAGGTACCTGTTGTGCTGCTGTATATAGGCAAACTGTCTGTGCGCTGTCAGGTACCTGTTGTGCTGCTGTATATAGGCAAACTGTCTGTGCACTGTCAGGTATCTGTTGTGCTGCTGTATATAGGCAAACTGTCTGTGCACTGTCAGGTGCCTGTTGTGCTGTTGTATATAGGCAAACTGTCTGAGCACTGTCAGGTACCTGTTGTGCTGCTGTATATAGGCAAACTGTCTGTGCGCTGTCAGGTGCTTGTTGTGCTGCTGTATATAGGCAAACTGTCTGAGCACTGTCAGGTATCTGTTGTGCTGCTGTAAATAGGCAAACTGTCTGTGCACTGTCAGGTATCTGTTGTGCTGCTGTATATAGGCAAACTGTCTGTGCACTGTCAGGTATCTGTTGTGCTGCTGTATATAGGCAAACTGTCTGAGCACTGTCAGGTACCTGTTGTGCTGCTGTATATAGGCAAACTGTCTGTGCACTGTCAGGTGCCTGTTGTGCTGCTGTATATAGGCAAACTGTCTGTGCGCTGTCAGGTGCCTGTTGTGCTGCTGTATATAGGCAAACTGTCTGTGCGCTGTCAGGTACCTGTTGTGCTGCTGTATATAGGCAAACTGTCTGTGCGCTGTCAGGTACCTGTTGTGCTGCTGTATATAGGCAAACTGTCTGTGCGCTGTCAGGTACCTGTTGTGCTGCTGTATATAGGCAAACTGTCTGTGCGCTGTCAGGTACCTGTTGTGCTGCTGTATATAGGCAAACTGTCTGTGCACTGTCAGGTACCTGTTGTGCTGCTGTATATAGGCAAACTGTCTGTGCACTGTCAGGTATCTGTTGTGCTGCTGTATATAGGCAAACTGTCTGTGCGCTGTCAGGTGCTTGTTGTGCTGCTGTATATAGGCAAACTGTCTGTGCACTGTCAGGTACCTGTTGTGCTGCTGTATATAGGCAAACTGTCTGTGCACTGTCAGGTACCTGTTGTGCTGTTGTATATAGGCAAACTGTCTGTGCACTGTCAGGTACCTGTTGTGCTGCTGTATATAGGCAAACTGTCTGTGCGCTGTCAGGTACCTGTTGTGCTGCTGTATATAGGCAAACTGTCTGTGCGCTGTCAGGTGCCTGTTGTGCTGCTGTATATAGGCAAACTGTCTGTGCGCTGTCAGGTACCTGTTGTGCTGTTGTATATGGGCAAACTGTCTGTGCGCTGTCAGGTACCTGTTGTGCTGTTGAATATAGGCAAACTGTCTGTGCACTGTCAGGTACCTGTTGTGCTGCTGTATATAGGCAAACTGTCTGTGCACACACAACCCCCATGGGTGCCAGAGAGACACTGTTCTGCATGCCATGAGATCCCTAATTAAGAGAGAGCTGCCTGTCCTTGTCTGTTTAAATTGTGAGAGTCGCTGCCTTTTGGGATCACCGCTACTGTAATTAATATGCTGCAATTTAGAGAAATGAGAGTGTTTAAGACATCTCCTGTGGCTGCTTGAGAAAGGAGCAAGCACAGTTCTGTATGCCCTAATGCACAGATGGCTACTAGCCTGCCAGGGGCCCGTCCAGAGTCCCCACTTCAATAGAGGAACCATGCAGGGAATAATAAGCAAATCTGGTACCCCCTGCTAAACATGCCAAAGGGAATCAACTAATGCAGTGTGTGCTAAGGGTTAATTGGACAGAAAATGTGTTGTTGCCATATTGGTCCCTGAGAGAATGTTCCTTTGGTAGATTGTGATATATTTTAACCCCCTTTGCTACTGGGAGACAGAGGAGAGAGAAGAGAGAGATGAGAGAGAAAGAAACAAGAAAGATAGATACAGAGAAAGAGACAGAGGGGCTGAATTATCAGATTGATGCCCCTGTTTCTGTGCGAGGCTTCAGGCTCACCAGAAACAGAAGTTATGAAGCAGAGGTCTAAAGACCCCTGCTCCATAACTTGTCCGCTGCCTCTGAGGCTGCAGTCTTCAATACGCCCAATACTATACGATCGGGCTGATTGACACCCTCTGCTAGTGGCCAATTTGCTGCAAATCTGCAGGGGGTGGCATTTACCAGAACTGCTTGTGCAATGATAAATGCCGACAGTGTATGCTGTATCAACGGCTCAGGCTGGTGGTGGTGGTGTAATGGTGTGGAGGATATTTTCTTGGCACACTTTGAGCCTTAGTACCAATTGAGCATCATTTAAACACCATGGTCTACCTGAGTATTGTTGCTAACCCTGTCCATCCCTTTATGACTACAGTGTACCCATCTTCTGATGGTTACTTCCAGCAAAATAATGCACCATGTCTCAAAGCTTAAATCATCTCAAACTTGTTTATTGAACATGACACTGTACTCCAAAGGCCTCCACAGTCACCAGATCTCAATCCAATAGAGCACCTTTGGGATGTGGTGAAACGGGAGATTCGTAGTATGGATGTGCATCCGACAAATCTGCAGCAACTGCGTGATGCTATCATGTCAATATGGACCAAAAATTTCCAACACCTTGTTGAATCTATGAGACAAAGGGGCCCATTTAACAAGCTCCGTAGGGAGCTTGTGGGCCTGTGTTTCTGGCGAGTCTTCAGACTCGCCAGAAACACCAGTTATGAAGCAGCGGTCTAAAGACCGCTGCTCCATAACCCTGTCCACCTGCTCTGAGCAGGCGGACAGACATTGCCGCAATTCAACCCGATCGAGTACGATCGGGTTGATTGACAGCTCCCTGCTTGGCCGCGAGTCTGCAGGGGGCGACGTTGCAAGCTGCGTTGTGAGCTGCTGGTGCAATGCTGAATACGGAGAGCGTATTGCTCTCCATATTCAGCGAGAACTGGCGGACCTGATCTGCACTGTCGGATCAGGTCCGCCAGACCTTGTTAAATATAGGCCAGAGTATTAAGGCAGTGCTGAAGGCAAAAGGGAGTTCAACCTGGTACTAGCAAGGTGTACCTAATAAAGTGGCTGGTGTGTATGTATGTATGTGTGTGTGTGTATATATATATATATATTTATTAGGGCTGGGTGATATAGGCAAAAATGTTTTCTTAAAAATGACTAAAACACCTTAATTTTCTAAACAAGCTCCGGGGAGATGAGAGGGGGAGAGAGGGAGGGGGAGACAGGCTCAGTGGAAGTGAAAGAAGTCTAAATAACTTGCTGCATATACTTATTCCTGGAGATTTATTCAATAAAATAATTGTTTTTATTTTCAAAAAGTTTTTTACTTACTGTGTAGATGCATAGAAACAAATATTTTATTGGATAAATCTCCAGGTATAAGTATATGCCAGAGCAGTGCCACATCTGTTATTCAGACTGGTTTCACTTCCACAGAGCCTCCCCCCCTCCTCTTCCCGGAGCTTGTTTACTTTATTTATAACCCTACAGACAGTGGCAGTGCAGTCAGATCGCTGCCTTATCCAGCCCGTAGTGCAAGTTTCTTACTTGCTTGTCTCCAGCTTCTAGTCGCCTGAGTGAGCAACCCACCCCACCTTGACCACGTGTCTCCACTCTTCTATGCCCCGCAGTGCTGCCTCTTCTAACTGCTGTGTGTGCACGGCTCCTCTGCCTAGCTATATGCTCAGTTACCGATGGTCCGGGACCGTCTCCTTCCATTGTATTGACATGGCACGATCGTCATGACGTGATGTCTACCCAGGATCCGCTTGTGGGCCTGTGTTTCTGGCGAGTCTTCAGACTCGCCAGAAACACCAGTTATGAAGCAGCGGTCTAAAGACCGCTGCTCCATAACCCTGTCCACCTGCTCTGAGCAGGCGGACAGACATTGCCGCAATTCAACCCGATCGAGTACGATCGGGTTGATTGACAGCTCCCTGCTTGGCCGCGAGTCTGCAGGGGGCGACGTTGCAAGCTGCGTTGTGAGCTGCTGGTGCAATGCTGAATACGGAGAGCGTATTGCTCTCCATATTCAGCGAGAACTGGCGGACCTGATCTGCACTGTCGGATCAGGTCCGCCAGACCTTGTTAAATATAGGCCAGAGTATTAAGGCAGTGCTGAAGGCAAAAGGGAGTTCAACCTGGTACTAGCAAGGTGTACCTAATAAAGTGGCTGGTGTGTATG
Organism: Bombina bombina; assembly: GCF_027579735.1. Lineage (NCBI taxonomy): Eukaryota > Metazoa > Chordata > Amphibia > Anura > Bombinatoridae > Bombina > Bombina bombina. The sequence goes on along the minus strand of NC_069505.1, from coordinate 436,348,351 downwards.
TATGTATGTGTGTGTGTGTATATATATATATATATTTATTAGGGCTGGGTGATATAGGCAAAAATGTTTTCTTAAAAATGACTAAAACACCTTAATTTTCTAAACAAGCTCCGGGGAGATGAGAGGGGGAGAGAGGGAGGGGGAGACAGGCTCAGTGGAAGTGAAAGAAGTCTAAATAACTTGCTGCATATACTTATTCCTGGAGATTTATTCAATAAAATAATTGTTTTTATTTTCAAAAAGTTTTTTACTTACTGTGTAGATGCATAGAAACAAATATTTTATTGGATAAATCTCCAGGTATAAGTATATGCCAGAGCAGTGCCACATCTGTTATTCAGACTGGTTTCAATTCCACAGAGCCTCCCCCCCTCCTCTTCCCGGAGCTTGTTTACTTTATTTATAACCCTACAGACAGTGGCAGTGCAGTCAGATCGCTGCCTTATCCAGCCCGTAGTGCAAGTTTCTTACTTGCTTGTCTCCAGCTTCTAGTCGCCTGAGTGAGCAACCCACCCCACCTTGACCACGTGTCTCCACTCTTCTATGCCCCGCAGTGCTGCCTCTTCTAACTGCTGTGTGTGCACGGCTCCTCTGCCTAGCTATATGCTCAGTTACCGATGGTCCGGGACCGTCTCCTTCCATTGTATTGACATGGCACGATCGTCATGACGTGATGTCTACCCAGGATCCGCCCCCCCCCCATAAAAACTGCGGACACTCACAGTTTTTACATTGCGGCGGTTAATCGCGGTTTAAAAACGCATATGCGGTTAATCGCCCAGTCCTAATATATATATATATATATATATATATATATATATATATATATATATTGAGAGAGAGAGAGAGAGAGCAATAGAGCAATGTTAAATGCAGACAGAGTATGCTGCAGGCATTCAGCGATGTCTGGCGGACATGATACGCTACAGCATATCATGTCTGCCAGATTTTAATAAATCAGCCCCTATATCTCAATGTATCACAAATATGGAGCAAAATGAAGTAAGGGGCAGTCAGTGGAATAAAAACTTAAATTATGCTTACCTGATAATTTTCTTTTCTTCAGATGGAAAGAGTCCACAGCTGCATTTATTACTTTTGGAAATTCAGAACCTGGCCACCAGGAGGAGGCAAAGACACCCCAGCCAAAAGCATAAATAATCCTCCCACTTCCCTCATCCCCCAGTTATTGTGCTGAGGAACAAGGAACAGTAGAAGAAATATCAGGGTGAAAAGGTGCGAGAATTACGGCCACCCCACAAAAAAACACGGCGGGGAGCTGTGGACTCTTTCCATCTGAAGAAAAGAAAATTATCAGGTAAGAATAATTTATGTTTTTCTTCATAAATGGAAAGAGTCCACAGCTGCATTCATTACTTTTGGGAACACAATACCCAAGCTATAGAGGACACTGAATGCTAAAACGGGAGGGTACAACAGACGGCCCACTCTGAGGGCACCAGGCCTGAAACCACAACGCAACAAAAATCTCGCTTCGTCCGAAGCCAAGAAAACTGTTGAAAGGAAAAGGCCCCAAGGACACTGACTCGCAGATAGACTACTGCCTTGCTAGAAACCGCAGAAAACAGCCTCAACTGAGCCAACACTCCTCCAGGAGACCCATCGCCCCAAGGTCGGTCCACAACCGTACCCCCTTACAAGAGAAAGAGGAATGACAACCGAAAACTCCCAAAGTGGAGAGAACACAGAGGAACAAACAATGATTCCTGGAAGACCCTAAACAGGGTGCAAGATGATCCAAATAAAAAATGGAATATCCCAAAAAGCGAGCCAAGCTCACAGAGACCCTAAGGGATCCCGAAAAAAGGGAAGGTAATGCCCAGACAACAAACAGTACAGGTCCACAAGGTTGAGACCGGGAATCAGAACAGAGAAGAAAAGTTCTTCGGAAAAAACAGAGCAACTGCCCCGAAAAAACTACTGAAACCGGAGTCTCAAGTTGCCAGGAACTCAGAATATCGAAATATTCCCAGTCAACACGTACATGAAACCCAGAGAACAACTCTGAACACCACACGCTGCAGTCATACCAGGATGATTCCGAAAATAAAATACTTGCAGGCAAGTAAAAAGCAGCCGAAGATAGATAACCAACACCAACCGACGGAAAGCTAACATCCACTAAGTAGTGGGTACACAGAACACCAGACCATCCCAAGCAACAGGCAGGTCTGAAGGACAGGGGAACAGAAAGGACCCCCAACCACCGACCCCCAGAGAAAAGGGTGTAATAGGATGGCCTCAGACACCCCAACAGAGCTCGGGTGCCATCCAAAAGTACCCACAAATAGGTACTCCCAAGGAGGACCCCATAGAGATAGGAAGAAACAAGGCAGAAAGGTCCTATGATATCTAGTCCAACACTATATGTCCGTCTCAATACAGCACCTACCACAGGTACTCCCAAGGAGAACCTCATAGAGAGAGGCCTAAAAAGGCAGAAGAGCCCTATGCTCTAACCTGGAAACTGCAATCACAGACGGAACAGAACAGTCCCAGAAAAGGGAACCGCTCTCTTTACAGGATAAACCACCTGTTCCAACCACCTGCACACAGGACAGGACCACCACCCTCTAGAGAGAGGAAAACCCCACCTCTTTAAGAAAGGCAAAACAAACCCCCCCCCCAAGGGAAGGGCACAGACAAATAGACAGCGTGCGCCCACACACAAGGCCAAAGCCCTGATTTGAGTCGAAAGAAAACCATCCAGGCGCCACTGACGAAAACAAAAAGAAACTCCCCCAATAAGGGAAGTACATACCGTTCAATAACAAGGCAGGCCATGAGGAGCCTAAGTACACAGCACTCCTTGCCAAGCTGCTAGTAGCTAAACTGGCGAGACCATAAGTAGCCTATGCTCCCTGGAGAATTGGAGCTCCCGAACCAGCCACAGGATCTACAAGTCCAGAAAAATACCAGATAAGGCCATGATCCAGACAAACGAAGGCCCAAGCACAGGAACACCATACCCTGTCTGAATAAAACAGACTACACAAGGGATAAAAATAATACGTAAAACGGATCGAAACATAAATCCCAACCAAAAGGGAAGAGAACACCCCTTACAAAGGTCCGACTCCAAAGGAGCTAGGGCACGACAGAGCCGCTAAGAATCTAAGCCTAACAGGCATACCTCAAACTTTCAAGACCAAGGGGAAACATTGGGGACAAAGTCACCCGAAGAGCGAGGTAACAAAGGCTAGTCTCCATAATCACGTCATAGTACAAAATCAGAGGACTGCATCCAAGGAAAAATAATACATAGTATTCCAAACCCCGGAAACAGCCCCTAAATGGAGCCAGGATAAGGAGACTACATAGCCTATCATTCCTAATAAGGAACGACAACCCCCAGAGGAGGTAAAACTGCAAGGTCAACCTCTAAGGAAAAATGGACAAAGTCCAGAGATCTCGACCCGAAGGAAGAATCCTCAAAAAAGGAAAAAGTCCAAAAGGACAATTCCAATAGCCCTAGAAGGGCAATGAGGCCCTAAAACTTCCAACCTTCAACCCACGTGGGGAAGGAAACACTCAAATCCCGAAGATATCAGAATCAACGGAGAGTGACGCACTAGAACTCCACTGAGTCCCAAAAGACCAGCTCAAAAGCTGCTGAGGACTGAACCAGTCCCCCATGCCCCACGGACCCCCAGGTCCTCACAAAATGTTTAGCTGACACTTGTGAAAACAAGCTAAGAAAAACATAAATAATAAAGCAATCATTCAGCGCCCTAACCGGACCAGCCAGCAGAACAGGCACCACATGTCTGAAAGAGGCCTCAAGACAGAAGGAGCAGAGCCCAATCAGAACCAGTCTGAACCAAAGCCATATTGTCAAAGCCGCAATATTCGCCCCCAGGGAGGGAGAAATAAACGACAGGCAATTTCCGTAGAAATAAACAGAGCGATCAAGAAATCACGAGTATCGATTCCAGAAGGAAAATTCACGAAGGAATATGAAACCAAACATGAACTTTTAAAATCAAATAAAAATCATTGTATTAAATAAAGAAAAGGCAACCTGTAGGTCTTTGCCTAAAAAGTACAGAAACACCTGCAGGACCAGCCGAACAGAACTCTGCTCATCCAAGCTCAGACTGAAAAGGATACTCAATAACCAGACTATAAGAAGATTACTTCATCCTCATATTTAATTATGTGAGGTATTCGAAGAAGACTGAGAACTCCTATATCCATTAAATATGGGATCGTCCAACAACGCCAAAACCTTCTGTAACAGAACACGAAGGCACGCCAGTCTATAACGAAAAGCACCCTTCCACCAGAGCCACAGGAACAGTTGCTCCCCGGAGAGCTGAACGGACCACCCCATGCCTGGGGGGTCCAGGTTGACTGGACACGAACATAATCTTAAGCAGACATCTGGAAGGTGAAGATGCGCCATAGCCATCAGGATTTGAATACGGAAATGTGCCGCAACTTCCGGAGGGAACAAACCCCCATCCAGGGAAGGATAAGCATAATCTGGGTCACCTGCAAGTGTAGCAACAGTAAGTGGTAGGGAACTCGCCACTCGAGGGACAGCACCCCACAGAGGCAGATGGCTCAGCGGCACATAGATTCCCCGGTCCCGAGGAATTAAGCCCTCTAGCACGGCATGTGGAACATAACTGACTGCCATGTGTCATCTGGGCTGATTCGTATTCATTGCAATAAGTAGAATCTGAATTAGAGACCACTTCAATCTCAACATCAGAATCCCCCATAACTGGGATATGAATACAAAAGAATGGACCAAATAAGAAAAATCTAAATGGCACCTTACACCCACAATGGCTGGGGCACACACCACCTCCTATGCACCAGACACCAGCGGACCAGAATTTCTCCGTCGCCACACGGTCAGGAATGCAGAACTGGAATGTAAAAAATGTGAACATGCCCGAACACAAGGTAAGCCTTGTACAGTACAGTCCAGAAAAGCGCACCCGACCGCAAAGGCCGCGTCACTTCCAAGGTGGTTAAGTTCCACAAAACCATGAGCCTAAGTAACACTACACATAAGCAGGTTGAATCACATAACAAACATGAATTAAAAAAAAACCTGTTCAAAAACCCCCCTCAGGAGATATTAACCGTTGATTCCAAGATACAAAAGGAGCCTCACTGAGACCCTGATTACTCTATTTGGCCCCTCAAGGTGGTAGCCTCTTGGGAAAACATTTGTAATACAAACCAATCATGAGAAAAGTAAAATGAAATGATCTTACCGGAATCTACGCCGTGGAACAGTAACACGGCCCTTCAAGTGTGACAGATAGTAGCCTCACCTCTGCCATGGACTTGAGAGAAGAAAGCAGGCAGCGAAACTCATCAACGCCGATTGCTTATGGAGCTGTTAAAAATGAGTCAGAAAGGTTTGCAAAAAGACTCTCCCTGCATCTCCGGACTCTAACTTTCATCCAAGCTCTCACTGAGAGACTAACAGGATTACTTAAAACTCCAGTCCCATGCCAAAGAGTACTACCCTCCATAAGAGACATATCGAAAATTTCTGACACTTCTCTGCCAACCTCCTGGGATGAAAGGCAAAAAATGACTGGGGGATGAGGGGAGTGGGGGAGGTATTTGAGCCTTTGGCTGGGGTGTCGTTGCCTCCTCCTAGTGGCCAGGTTCTGAATTCCCAAAAGTAATGAATGCAGCTGTGGACTCTTTCCATTTTTGAAGAAAATCTTTACTGTTTACATGTATTACTAGCAATTAAAGATGTACAATTATTGATTTGAATGTTCTTGGGGGTACAATGACTGCTGGGTTGTGAAAAATACACATTGTAGGAGTGTGGGCTTTTGTAGGGGCATTGTGTGACCCCCATGTACGATTATGACCATTCAACTACAGATTTGCCAGTATTTTTTAGGCAGACAGCTGGCAAACCTTAATTCTAATTGGTAGAAATGGAACCCAATGTGGTGACAGTAAGATCACATGTGCAGGAGTATTACAAGTGACAATGATAGCTTAAATTCCTGTCGTCCCTTAGGAACCAAAAACTAGTGAAATATATTGCTTTGAAATGTGTTACAGCCCTCTCTGGAATCCAACAGGTTAACTCTTCCTCTCTCCTGATTACTGAGATGTTATGGACATCTCCAGATATGCCATATCCACACCTGTGACTGAGATATTGCAACAAGACACCACAGATCAGTCATGGGATTCACTCTCAGGTCTATAGCTGGCATTTTGTCACCACTGATATAAACACAAGTTCCCAGCCCATCTCTGCAGTAACGCCAGTGCCCATCTGATATTTACTGCATTTAATTACTTTATAAATAAGCTGAGCGAGGAACGGACCTGTGTGGTTTAGAGCAACGTGTCCATACTCAGCCAAGTGATATTACTGAGTCTCTTGTGCGCCCCTCTTACAAATAGTGTCTAATTGCACATAAAGCTTCCAGCGCAGGATCAGAGTGAGATAATGACATCAAGAGGACCCTCACCCCCTACTTATACAAGGGTACTTGCTGTGAAGAGGGGCCCTCTATAGCTTTCCCTGTCTCAGGGGCCCCCAGGTGCTCAGGTAACACAGCCACGTCCCTTATATTTGTACCCATTGCTTCTCTATACCAAAAACAATTCAGCTGATTATCTTGTCCTTTTGCAATTATTTTTATTTCGTTCTGTAGTTAGCGCTACTTGTAGCCCATGCTTTGTATTCACTACTACTTCAGTACCGTCTCAGATAAGACCTAATGCTTCTACTTTCCACAGCACAGCATGACCTCTTGTTCTAGAAAACAAATAAAATGAGCGAGAAGGCAATACAAATGCTTTGCTGCAAGGTGATGAACCAGATACTGTTGCTATATATTGTGGATCTTTATTGTGTGGTGGGAGAAACCAGCAGCTATGTGTGTTGAATTAGAATTCAGAATGCATCAGATCTAACCTAAAAATATCTTCATACATAGAGGGGGGGGACTGTAAAATTCACCCACTGGGGTCATAGGTCAGGCAGTGCCAACGCTACCTGTACAGTCACTCATTTACCCTTTATTGCTCATACCGAGGTCTACGTCTCCTCTTCTAAATATTGATCCAACGTAGAAATGATTGTTATGTTATTGAGACTGTATTTGTTTTCTATCATATATGTGAAACCGCAGCAGGTCAACGTGTTCAATTTTTTTACATGAAAATTGTTAAAGGGACACTCAAGTCAAAATTAAACTTTCATGATTCAGATAGAGCAGTAATTTTAAACAACTTTACAATTTACTTCCATTAACAAAATATGCTCAGTCTTTTAATATTTACACTTTTTGAGTCACCAGCTCCTACTGAGTATGTGCAAGAATTCACAGAATATATGTTTATTTGTGATTGGCTAAGGGCTGTCACATGATGCAGTGGAAGTGGAAATAGACATAACTTTGAAATTTATCAGAAAAAAATCTACTACTCATCTGAAGTTTAGACTAAGGGGTCAATTTATCAAGCTGAGGCGGACAGGGGCGCACATACGCCTCTCCCGGAATTCAGCATTGCACACAAGTGCTATTTTGTGCTTGTGTGCAATGCCGCCCCATGCCCGCCCACAGCCAATCACGCACGGGCAGGAGCTGTCAATCTCCCCGGTCGGACGAGACAGGGTAGATTGAAATTCGCCACCTAAAAGGTAGCGAAAGGGTAGGGAAGCAGCGGTCTGATGACCGCTGCTTGTTAAATAAGACGTGCAGGTTCTTTTGTGTCTGATGACTGCTGCTTGTTAAATACTGACTGCAGGTTCTCTTGTGTCTGATGACCTCTGCTTGTTAAATAAGACGTACAGGTTCTTTTGTGTCTGATGACCACTGCTTGATAAATACTGACTGTAGGTTCTCTTGTGTCTGATGACCACTGCTTGATAATTACTGACTGCAGGTTCTCTTGTGTCTGATGACCGCTGCTTGATAAATACTGACTGCAGGTTCTCTTGTGTCTGATGACCGCTGCTTGATAAATACTGACTGCAGGTTCTCTTGTGTCTGATGACTGCGGCTTGATAAATACTGACTGCAGGTTCTCTTGTGTCTGATGACCGCTGCTTGATAAATACTGACTGTAGGTTCTCTTGTGTCTGATGACCGCTGCTTGATAAATACTAACTGCAGGTTCTCTTGTGTCTGATGACCGCTGCTTGATAAATACTGACTGCAGGTTCTCTTGTGTCTGATGACTGCTGCTTTTTAAATAAGACGTGCAGTTCTCTTGTGTCTGATGACCACTGCTTGTTAAATAAGATGTGCAGGTTCTCTTGTGTCTGATGACCACTGCTTGTTAATTACTGACTGCAGGTTCTCTTGTGTCTGATGACCGCTGCTTGATAAATACTGACTGCAGGTTCCCTTGTGTCTGATGACCGCTGCTTGATAAATACTGACTGCAGGTTCTCTTGTGTCTGATGACCGCTGCTTGATAAATACTGACTGCAGGTTCTCTTGTGTCTGATGACCGCTGCTTGATAAATACTGACTGCAGGTTCTCTTGTGTCTGATGACCGCTGCTTGATAAATACTGACTGCAGGTTCTCTTGTGTCTGATGAGCGCTGCTTGATAAATACTGACTGCAGGTTCTCTTGTGTCTGATGAGCGCTGCTTGATAAATACTGACTGCAGGTTCTCTTGTGTCTGATGACCACTGCTTGATAAATACTGACTGCAGGTTCTCTTGTGTCTGATGACCACTGCTTGACAAATACTGACCGCAGGTTCTCTTGTGTCTGATGACCGCTGCTTGATAAATACTGACTGCAGGTTCTCTTGTGTCTGATGACCGCTGCTTGATAAATACTGACTGCAGGTTCTCTTGTGTCTGATGACCGCTGCTTGATAAATACTGACTGCAGGTTCTCTTGAGTCTGATGACCACTGCTTGATAAATACTGACTGCAGGTTCTCTTGTGTCTGATGACCACTGCTTGACAAATACTGACCGCAGGTTCTCTTGTGTCTGATGACCGCTGCTTGATAAATACTGACTGCAGGTTCTCTTGTGTCTGATGACCACTGCTTGATAATTACTGACTGCAGGTTCTCTTGTGTCTGATGACCACTGCTTGTTAATTACTGACTGCAGGTTCTCTTGTGTCTGATGACCGCTGCTTGTTAAATAAGACGTGCAGGTTCTCTTGTGTCTGATGACCACTGCTTGTTAATTACTGACTGCAGGTTCTCTTGTGTCTGATGACCACTGCTTGTTAATTACTGACGGCAGGTTCTCTTGTGTCTGATGACCGCTGCTTGATAAATACTGACTGCAGGTTCCCTTGTGTCTGATGACCGCTGCTTGATAAATACTGACTGCAGGTTCTCTTGTGTCTGATGACCGCTGCTTGATAAATACTGACTGCAGGTTCTCTTGTGTCTGATGAGCGCTGCTTGATAAATACTGACTGCAGGTTCTCTTGTGTCTGATGAGCGCTGCCTGATAAATACTGACTGCAGGTTCTCTTGTGTCTGATGACCACTGCTTGATAAATACTGACTGCAGGTTCTCTTGTGTCTGATGACCGCTGCTTGATAAATACTGACTGCAGGTTCTCTTGTGTCTGATGAGCGCTGCCTGATAAATACTGACTGCAGGTTCTCGTGTCTGATGACTGCTGCTTGATAAATACTGACCGCAGGTTCTCTTGTGTCTGATGACCGCTGCTTGATAAATACTGACTGCAGGTTCTCTTGTGTCTGATGACTGCTGCTTGATAAATACTGATAAATCTTTTCCTCCACAATATAGCGATTTATCAGATGTTTTCGACCTGAAAGAGGCTGAGAACCTTCCGCCTCATAGAATTGCCTGATCGACACAATCCCAGGGGCCCCTATATCATACAGAAAAATCTATCCGTTATCCCAGACGGAATTACAAGATCTGCAGCAGTATTTGGATTAGAACCTCAAAAAGGGGTTTATAATATCAACCTCACCAGCTGCCGCAGGTATGTTTTTTCTGAGGAATAAGGATAAAACTCTGAGGCCTATAAGAACGCCTATCAAATGCTAAAATATTTACAAAGCTTGACTTAAAAGGTGCATATAACCTTATCAGAGTCTGTGAAGGAGGTGAGTGGAAAACAACATTCAGGACCAGGTATGGTTTATATGAATATCTAGTAATGCCCTTTGGGCTTTGTAATGCCCTAGCAACATTTCAGGCATTTATTAATGATATTTTTTGTGATATAATGGATATATGTGTAATAGTTTACTTAGATGATATTCTTATCTATTCCACTGATCCTGAAACGCATGTAAAACATGTAAGATGGGTTCTATCCAGACTTAAAGGGACAGTCAAGCCCAAAAAAAACTTGCATTTTTCAAATAGGGCATGTCATTTTAAACAACTTTCCAATTTACTTTTATCAACAATTTTGCAGTGTTCTCTTGGTATTCTAGTTGGAAAAAAAACCTAGGGAGGCACATATGATAATTTCAAAGCCCTTCAAGGCCACCTCTATTTTATTTACTTTTCACAGAAGGGGAGAGCAAGCTCATGTAGGCCATATAGATAGCATTGTGATCACGCCCGTGGCTAGTGGCAGACACTGAACTAATTGACTAAAATGCAAGTCAATAGATAATAACTAAAAGTCATGTGATTAGGGGCGGTCAGATGATGCTTAGATACAAGTTACAAATACAAAAATAATCCAAGAGCGCCTGTAAGTAGGCGAAGGAAGAAATTAACAGATTAACTAGGTTCAAATATTTATTACAAATCATAAAACATAAAACATAATTATAAATAACATGGATCCATGTATACTACATACATATAGAAACAATAAAAACAATCCGAATGTGGAAACAATTTGCAAACAGTTGTCAATTATAACAGTTAAACAGTTAAAAATGGTCGCCAATTATAACAATGAGAATGAAGTTCCTATGAAGTCTCACCAATTTGGGAGATAAACAAATGGGAGTCATAAAATGATCTTTAAAAATAATAAAAAGGATCTTAAAGTAATGACAAAGCCAAAAAATGTGCTTGGATAATAAAATATCAGTGAAAAAATCCAGTGAAAATTTTGTTGAAAAAGTTCAGTGATATAATAAAAGTATGTAAAATATAAAATATAAAAATATAAAAATATGAAAAAACAGGTGGAAAAAATATGTGTAAAAAATACTTGTACTCACATTTTTTTTTCTGGACCGCATCAAGGCTGCAGGTCTGACACTCAAGCCAGACAAATGTATGGTAGGGCTCTCGTAGGTCCAGAATCTTGGGCACCGGGTAGGCTGCGGAATGCAGCAGCCGGAGCCCTGTAGCACCCAGGCCAAACCCCTGATCGAACTGATCCGCAAACAGTTACCCAAACAAGTCCTGTGGTCCCCGGAGTGTGAAACAGCCTTCCAAGACCTTAAGGACGCTCTAACTTTTGCCCCTTTCCTGGCAGCTCCTAACCCGTTCAAACGTGTTTGTGTCCATACAGATGCCTCCATGTTTGGGTTGGGAGCAGTACTAAGGCAGGTGGATGAGGAGGGCCATGAGCATCCCATATCCTACATCCCATATAGGAAGCTATTGCCCAGAGAAGTAGGCTACGTGGCGGTGGAAAAGGTGTGCTTGGCACTGGTATGGGCCCTTAAGAAGCTTCAACCGTACCTCTATGGAAGGCCCTTCACCGTCCTCATGGGTCACAACCCCCTAGTCTGGCTCAACAGGGTTTCTGGGGACAATGGACGCTTGTTGCGAGGAAGTTTAGCCTTGCAGCCCTTCAACTTCACTATCCAATGCCGGCCGGAAAAGAGCAATGGGAATGCTGATGGACTTTTCTTGCAAACCGAATTGGAATAGCTTCCCGGACATCCCTAGGCCGACCCGTGTGTGGATCTATGATGGTCTGCTGGACTTTTAATGGGGGGAGCACTGTCATGGATACCAGGCTGCCAATGCTACCCCCACCCCCCCCCTACTACCTGGCTCACTGCTTTTTACTGCAGATTTGGCCCTTTCATGGCTTGCTCAATCTCCCAAACTCTTCCTATTGCTTGTTTTGTGGTTTGTACATCCTCACGGAAGAGCTGATCTCTGACCGCCTAGACCCTGTCAGGGTGCCAGGAATCAGACTGAGACGAGAAGTGCAAAAATAATCACACCTTTATTAATAGCAAAAAAATAATAAAAAGTCCACAAGTCAAATAACAAGCCAGGAATCAAAACCAGAGCTGGTAGTCAGACAAGCCGAGTCAGGAGCCAAAGCGAATAGTCAGACGAGCCGGAATCAGGAACAAGGAAAACAGCAGAGTCAGGAACAAGCCAGGGATCAGGAACCAGGAAGGACGTTAGCCAGGTAATACACAGGAACTCTCACAGGTCTGAGACAACGCAAAGGCAAAGCATACTGAACAGAGGCCCTTTAAATAATAAGTGATGACATCACAATTCTGAGACTGCATCCTGTCTCACATGGATGATGCACACCAGTCTGGCCATAAAAGGAAGTGCAGGAATTGAGCAGCATCCCCCACAATGCACCAAGTCAGGAAGAGAGGTGAGTAAAATGGCTGCCAGCAGCACATGGCAAACCCGGAGCTCCACTATTTTGGGGATTGGTGACCCCTATGGAGGGTAAGAGGTGGGGTGATTGCCAGAAGGTAGCTCCCTTGAGAATTTGGGGTTTCGGACCCCCCCTACAACCCCTACTTCCACAGGCTTTCCCGGTATATGTTTGGTCACCCACCGTTGCTGGGTCAGCTCCTGCTCCAGCAACGAATCGTGTCGCTTTTTGGACTGTGGCATCTGGGGACAAAGCACTTTCAATTACACCCTGGAAGTGCCGCCACTCCCCCGGAATCACCCCAGAATCACCACCTCTTTACAACTGGGACTCTATGGGACTATGGGGACACCAGCCTGTCTGGAGGGGAAGGAATGGCTGGAGATCTGGGGGTCAGATAAGATGAGCTGGGTGTATACAAGTGAGAGTGTTTAACAATAAAGATTTTCTTGTCCCACTTGAATACTGGTTCTATCTAATTATTTGGATGGGCTCTGGCTATAATCACTTCTCTCCGTTCTATAGCTGCAAGTTGGGACAGGAAGGACCCTCTTGGCGGAGCTACCCAATCGGGGTCCATCACAGGATCCATTAGTGTAATCTATGTATACCAATAGTGGTCTGATGGGTCAGGATCAGTGGGGGGAAGGGATCCATTAGTGTAATCTATTAATAGCAATAGTGATCTGCTGGGTCAGGATCAGTGGGGGGAAGGGATCCATTAGTGTAATCTATTTATACTAATAGAGATCTGATAAGTCAGGATCAGTGGGGGGGAGGAGTGATCAATTAGTGTAATCTATTTATGCTTGTTGGCTCAGTATACATTTGTGAAACAAGAAACATTAGATAATGACCTCGGACAGGTGAGCATAAGCCATGAGTGCTGGTGACTGCACCACATATCTCCCACAGACAGGGTTAGTGCACAATTGCCCCCCCCTAAATCACCTCCGGCGTGTGTCACAGACTCTCGCACCTGCTTGCTGGTGCACCAGGCCACACCACAGCTCACCATATGCCCCATCACATGATCACATGAGGTGCCGCCAGCAGATGACAATACTAACGTATGATTTATATGGCTGTCAGCGCAGCTTATTAATCACGCTCAGACCCACGGTGACATATTAGTAAACTGCAGGTCTTGTGAAATGAGAGGACACCAGGGCTCAGAAAGCAGATCACAGTATGTATGTTTGTGTATGTGTCTATGTGTGTATGTAGGTGTCTGTATATGTAGGTGTGTGTGTATGTAGGTGTGTATATGTGTTTGTATGTGTGTATGTATGTACTGTAGGTGTGTATATGTGTGTGTGTATATATATGTAGGCGTGTGTGTATATGTGTGTGTATATATGTATATATATGTATGTATATGTGTGTGTTTGTGTATGTGTGTACAAGTATATATGTATATGTGTGTGTGAATGTGTGTATGTAGGTGTGTTTATGTAGGTGTGTGTATGTGTAGGTGTGTGTAAGCGTGTGTGTGTGTATGCAGGTCTGTGTGTATGTGTGTACATGTGTGTGTATATGTATGCACGTGTGTATATGTGTGTTTGTGTGCGCGAATAAATGTATGTGTGTGCATGTGTATATGTATATGTGTGTATATGTATATGTGTGTGTGTGCGTGTGTGAATATGTATATGTATGTGTGTGTTTTTATATATATATATATATATATATATATATATATATATATATATATATATAAAAATGCACTTCACAAGAAAATGTTGATAAACTTTTCAAAAGGAAAATTGTATATAATACAACTCTCACTAATTAATTAGAAATAACTATCTTTACTATTATATATTTCTAATTTAATCAGTTACATTTAAATGTGTCAATACATGTGCCCCACAGCATTACTTTATGGTACAACAAGCAGTCTATATTCACTAAATCATCTATACTGCATCACTAAACCTTAGATTATTCTATGTACCTGATTCACTAAAGCTCCCTCCAGCCTCACCTGTCCCTATGTTATTCTATGTACTTGATTCATTAAAGCTCCCTCCAGCCTCACCTGTCCCTATGTTATTCTATGTACCTGATTCTCTACAGCTCCCTCCAACCTCACCTGTCCCTATGTTATTCTATGTACCTGATTCCCTAAATCTCCCTCCAGCATCACATGTCCCTGTTATTGTATGTACCTGATTCACTAAAGCTCCCTCCAGCCTCACCTGTCCCTATGTTAATCTATGTACCTGATTCTCTAAAGCTCCCTCCAACCTCACCTGCCCCTATGTTATTCTATGTACCTGATTCACTTAAGCTCCCTCCAGCCTCACCTGCCCCTATGTTATTCTATGTACCTGATTCTCTAAAGCTCCCTCCAGCCTCACCTGTCCCTATGTTATTCTATGTACAGTACCTGATTCACTAAAGCTCCCTCCAGCCTCACCTGTCCCTATGTTATTCTATGTACCTGATTCACTAAAGCTTCCCCAAGCCTCACCTGTCCCTATGTTATTCTATGTACCTGATAAACTAAAGCTCCCTTCAGCCTCACCTGTCCCTATGTTATTCTAGGTATCTGATTCACTAAAGCTCCCTTCAGCCTCACCAGTCCCTATATTATTCTATGTATCTGATTCACTAAAGCTGCCTCCAGCCTCACCTGCCCCTATGTTATTCTATGTACCTGATTCACTAAAGCTCCCTCCAGCCTCACCTGTCCCTATGTTATTCTATGTACCTGATTCACTAAAGCTTCCTCCAGCCTCACCTGTCCCTATGTTATTCTATGTACCTGATTCACTAAAGCTCCCTTCAGCCTCACCTGTCCCTATGTTATTCTAGGTACCTGATTCACTAAAGCTCCCTTCAGCCTCACCAGTCCCTATGTTATTCTATGTATCTGATTCACTAAAGCTGCCTCCAGCCTCACCTGCCCCTATGATATTCTATGTATCTGATTCACTAAAGCTCTCTCCAGGTAAGTGTCTCATGTCATCAGACTAACTTGTGTATATGGTTGGGAAGCTGAGCCCCAATATATAGCAGACTGGAGCAGTGTCTCCCGGCAGCCCTAGCGGTGTATCTGAGCATTCACTTCACGTGCTTTGTCCTGCCATGGGATTCAGTGCTCTCTCTTCATTGATTTGTGCATTAAAATGCAGAGTTGTGGCAGCGCAGAGTTTGACTGCAGCAGGGAGAGCTCAGTATGCAGCCCCTGACCTGTCACGGTCAGACCAAGGACAACTCCAGGAGCTCAATGAGGTTACAGCTGCCGCATGGCATTGGCACTGCAGGTGGCACAGTGGGTGCCAGTGTGCACCAGTTTATGCAATGCATTAATTGTCAATTTATTATTTGGCTACCAGAGAACAATGCACAAGAATGCATATGGAAGAACAACACTTATCCACACTAAACATTCTTACAAGAAAAAAAGTTTAAATCTAAAATACAAATGTTCAGATATTTGTGTACAACTTATTAGTTATCTATTCCTTACTGGCAGATATAGGATACAGCACAGGTTACCCTGTACCAACACACAATGTGGCAGTATACAGCACAACACACAATGTGCCAGTGTACAGTACAACACACAATGTGCCAGCATACTGTACAACACACAATGTGCCAGCTTACAGTACAACACACAGTGTGCCAGCATACTGTACAACACACACTGTGCCAGCTTACAGTACAACACACAATGTGCCAGCATACTGTACAACACACAATGTGCCAGCTTACAGTACAACACACAATGTGCCAGCATACTGTACAACACACACTGTGCCAGCTTACAGTACAACACACAATGTGCCAGCATACTGTACAACACACAATGTGCCAGCTTACAGTACAACACACAATGTGCCAGCATACTGTACAACACACACTGTGCCAGCGTACAGCAAAACACACAAAATGTGCCAGCGTACAGCACAACACACAATGTGCCAGTGTACAGCACAACACACAATGTGCCAGCGTACAGCACAACACACAATGTGCCAGCGTACAGCACAACACACAATATGCCATCGTACAGCACAACACACAATGTGCCATTGTACAGCACAACACACAATGTGCCATCGTACAGCACAACACACAATGTGCCAGCGTACAGCACAACACACAATGTGCCAGCGTATAGCACAACACACAATGTGCCAGCGTATAGTACAACACACAATGTGCCAGCGTATAATACAACACACAATGTGCCAGCGTACAGTACAACACACAATGTGCCAGCGTACAGCACAACACACAATGTGCCAGCGTACAGTACAACACACAATCTGCCAGCGTACAGTACAACACACAATGTGCCAGCGTACAGTACAACACACAATGTGCCAGCGTATAGTACAACACACAATGTGCCAGCGTACAGCACAACACACAATGTGCCAATGTACAGCACAACACACAATGTGCCAGCATACAGCACAACACACAATGTGCCAGCGTACAGCACAACACACAATGTGCCATTGTACAGCACAACACACAATATGCCATCGTACAGCACAACACACAATGTGCCATTGTACAGCACAACACACAATGTGCCATCGTACAGCACAACACACAATGTGCCAGCGTACAGCACAACACACAATGTGCCAGCGTATAGCACAACACACAATGTGCCAGCGTATAGTACAACACACAATGTGCCAGCGTATAATACAACACACAATGTGCCAGCGTACAGCACAACACACAATGTGCCAGCGTACAGCACAACACACAATCTGCCAGCGTACAGTACAACACACAATGTGCCAGCGTACATTACAACACACAATGTGCCAGCGTATAGTACAACACACAATGTGCCAGCGTACAGCACAACACACACTGTGCCATCGTACAGCACAACACACAATGTGCCAGCGTACAGCACAACACACAATGTGCCAACGTACAGCCCAACACACAATGTGCCAGCGTACAGCACAACACACAATGTGCCAGCGTACAGCACAACACACAATGTGCCATCGTACAGCACAACACACAATGTGCCAACGTACAGCACAACACACAATGTGCCAGCGTACAGCACAACACACAATGTGCCAGCGTCCAGCACAACACACAATGTGCCAGCGTACAGTACAACACACAATGTGTCAGCGTACAGCACAACACACAATGTGCCAGCGTACAGTACAACACACAATGTGCCAGCGTATAGTACAACACACAATGTGCCAGCGTATAGTACAACACACAATGTGCCAGCGTACAGCACAACACACAATGTGCCAGCGTACAGCACAACACACAATGTGCCAGCGTACAGCACAACACACAATCTGCCAGCGTATATTATTGATGCTACATTAGTAAGAAGTGTCAACTGCCCGAGACAAGGATGCCAACTGAATATTTAACCCTCCCCATCTCATTACTGTCCCCTCCCCAGAGCATACGACACAGGACATATGATTGATTATTTCAGCCTGTACTATAGGGATCAAGTCAAGTGCAATTTTTGTTCGCTTGATCTTATCCAAGGGACACGTGCCACTAATGTGACAATTCTATCAGCAAGGATGAACCGTAAAATTGCACAGTAATTGTTTTTATTTTGCTTACCAGAAATGCATGATAATGTTTAAAGGGACGCCAAGTCAAAATTTCACTTGCATCGCTAAGTATCGCTTTTGTGCTCTCCACTGTGTAATACCAGCGCAATTATAAGTTAGGTGCAATGTGAACGCGACCTCGCATTCGCATTGCATGGAAGGTTTGTGCTCACAAAAGCGTGCTTCCTTAGGCTCCTATGGGAGCCTCGTACTGATGCTGTGAGACACGTCTGAAAAACTAGCACAGAGAAGGGCGTATGTCGTGCAGCGAAGGCAGCAAATATAAATATATATGTAAATGATTATATATAGGACTATAAGTGTATATATATATTTATTTACAGGGAACACACAGTCCCCATAGACTGCAATGTAAAGGCACTTTTCAGTGCCGTTTTTTTTCTAACACCTCACTCCCGCCAACTTTAAGCCCTTATAACTGCTTGTTGCAGTTATATTTAATTAAAAGAAAGATGATCATATTTTTTATTTAATAAAGGATAGTAAACTAGGGCTGCAATGAATGATTAATTTCATAATTGATTAATTGGACAATTATTTTTTCAATTAATCGACTAATCAGATAAAAAAAAGTAAGCTTAGAAGCCGGACCATTTTTGATTCATCACCTGGGTAGCGCTTGCTGATCGGTGTCTAAATGTAGCCACCAATCAGCAAGCGCTACCCAGGTACTGAACCAAAAAGGGGTGGGCTCCTAAGCTTCCTTTCCAGCTTTTTTAAATAAAGATATCAAGAGACTGAAGAAAATTTGATAATAGCAGTAAATTAGAAAGTTGCTTAAAATCGCTGCTCTATCTGAATCATGAAAGTTTATTTCGGACTTTAGTGTCCCTTTAAGCAAAACAAAACCACAAACGGTTTGAACAGAGGTAGAACTTGAATAACTATATGCAATGCTAAATAACCAGCTATAAGGTTAGGGAAAAAATATCTAGTCCGCTCTTAGAATAAAAGAATTATACTTCTAGAGGTTGAATCTGGTATATATTACAATTAATTAAAAATCTAAAAAAAAATATTGAAAAGTCAAAAAGTGCTAAGAAATATATATCAATAACAGGACAAAGCCTTACACATTTATCTATACAGTACATATAATCAGCAATAGCAAGCAATCCACAGATAATAGTGCAAGCAGAAAAAAAGTGAAAAGTAACGCCTGTCGATGTCCTTTAGGCTAAAGACATAAAACACAATACCATGTGCAGGTGCTCAGTGTTATGGAGCAGCTGGTGCCGTGCACAGACCAACTCATCGCGAACCAACTCATCGCAAACCAACTCATCACGAACCAACTCATCACAAACCAACTCATCGCAAACCAACTCATCGCAAACCAACTCATCGCAAACCAACTCATCGCAAACCAACTCATCGCAAACCAACTCATCGCAAACCAACTCATCGCAAACCAACTCATCGCAAACCAACTCATCGCAAACCAACTCATCGCAAACCAACTCATCGCAAACCAACTCATCGCAAACCAACTCATCGCGAACCAACTCATCACAAACCAACTCATCGCAAACCAACTCATCGCGAACCAACTCATCGCGAACCAACTCATCACAAACCAACTCATCGCGAACCAACTCATTGCGAACCAACTCATCACAAACCAACTCATCACAAACCAACTCATCGCAAACCAACTCATCGCAAACCAACTCATCACAAACCAACTCATCGCAAACCAACTCATCGCGAACCAACTCATCGCGAACCAACTCATCGCGAAACAACTAATAGATAATGAGATTCATTGACAACTATTTTCATAATCGATTATTATTGAATATATTGATTAGTTGTTGCAGCTCTAATATATACACTTTATTTTTGGGGTCAATTGGGGACATTTTTTTAATTAACCAGAGAGGGAATCAAGCACTCTTAATAAAAATAAAAAACACACAATTATTTTTATTTATATATCAAAAAGGGTTTTTTATTCAATTATCAAATAATAAAAATTTACTTCCATTAATAAAACATTTCACATTCCCAAAGGAGAAATAGTTTGAGAATAAGTAACCGATGCAGTGCAGAATAATTTAACATAATGTTGGCTGCAGTTATATCTTAGTTCTACACTTATACTGCTGGGACTGGCATCACCCAGCCAACAGTGAATCCCACCAACCAGGTCGGTATCATCCACACGGGTAAGTAAATAGTAGGCTCTATGTCTTCTACATAACAAACATGCATGGAAAGAGATAGAATATATTCACTGTACTGAGAAGACCAGCAGCACCCAGCTGTCAGTGAACCCCTTCATATGTGTGGGTAATGGTCACGCGGGTTAGCAAATAAGTGGGATCTATGCTGCCTGATGTCTGTCATCAGATAGTGAACATAGACAAAGGAACACCAAGCTCAGTTGTTTAACTTGCTATAGTGTCTTACTGACAGCGCCAGGTCATATCAGCACTACCCCATCAGACACTATAGCGATAACCCCTGAGGAAGAGTCAGGCTGGCACAGGTCACTTATACAGGAAGTTTGTCTTTGCAGCTGTGAAGAAGGAATAGGTTGGCACAAAGCAAAAGTTAATATTCCCCAGCAATTGCTTATAACACATTCACTCACAGAAATGTTCCCGTAGATTGCTAAAGTGTTGCTTAGTATATATAGTTCTATTCCACACTTAAATCCTTCTCCCGTGCGATTTAAATCAGTCTTCTCCCACATAAGGATATGTTACCATAAAAGCTGCTTGTCCCGATAATTCATCCAGGATCTCGTACCTTGGTACTGTCACGTAATATGTGAGCGACAACCTCCCTCACTTAAACAAACACTTGTTTCATGTACTATATCCTGCTGTGTTCTGCACGTTCCAACATAGACAAAGTGCTTAAGTCAACCACCTGCTAAACGATTTTGATGTATTTTAGCCTGCTCTGAAGTTTAGAAAACTTACACCTGAATAAGATTCTAGTGTATTATTTCTAAGTCAGAGATAAGCTTAATCCACCTTTGTCTTAGGGTACTTAAAACATTCATTTGATTTTTTTATATAAACCATATTACAGAGGTCCGGGTGAGACTTATATGGTTAAATCAGTCTGATGACAGATTCTGATGCTATGTAATGTATGAGCGCTTCATTTATCTTAAGCAATTAAAGATGAGGTCTCCATAGAAGAATTTGCACTAAATATTGATTAGAAAATAAATAAAATGAAACATTTAACCCCCGTGGCGGAGAGTAAGGGATGAAATTGCAGTGTACTGCAGACCTCTGCAGCTGCCGAAGAGTTAATGAACACTAACTCGTCCAATAAACATTGATTTGCTATCTTTTTAAGCAATTAAATCTGACTGTGTCGTTGGAGACATCGCTGTAGTTAGGGAGGTTTTTAAAAACTAAAATTCTATTAAGGGACCTTGGAGAGATTTGCTATTTTCCATAGCAAACATTTATTTCTGAGTTTGCAGTGGGCATTTCCTAATGAATTATTTGACAAATGTTAAAGAGCAATATCATGGGCTTATTTGCAAGGTAATTAAATGAAGACTACACACATATAAATATATATATTATATACATGGCTGAGCATTATTCTACATAACTCATAACCAGGTAGATTACGAGTTGTGCGTTTGTCTTTTAACACTGAAAAAATTGTCATTTCAGCGTTAAAACAGAAATGCAGCCATTACAAGTCTTGTCGGTATAGCAGTACCACAAGCCTTTAGCCTGTAACGCAACGTCAGTCCTGCATTCGTTTAAATTACGTTTTTTCATGGGACTTCTATAGCGCAGCCATTACGAGTTTTATGCAACAAAACTGTTACATAAAACTCATAACTAAAGTGTTACTAAGTACACTAGCACCCATAAACTACCTATTAACCCCGCATTGCAAATACTATATTAACGTTATTAACCCCTAATATGCCGCTTCCGACATCGACAGGGATGGGGGTTTGTATACTGTTAGGGGGGTGTTTGTTTTTCTTTTGTAGGAAAAGAGCTGTTAACTTTAGGGCAATGCCTTTTAAGGGCCCTTGTTAGTTTATTATAGATTAGGGTTTTTTATTTTGGGGTGGGTTTTTTTTTGTTTTTTTGTTTTTAAAGGGTATTAGAATAGGAATAATTGTTATTGTTGTAATGGTAGGTTTTAGTGTAAGGCAGCTTAGGTTTTATTTAATAACTATTTACTAACTAGTCTACCTAGTTAAAATAAATAAAACAAAGTTGCCTGTGAAATAAAAATAAAACCTAAGCTAGCTACAATGTAACTATTAGTTATATTGTAGCTAGCTTAGGTTTTATTTCACAGGTATTTAGTTTTAACTAGGTATTATTTAGTTAATAATTGTAATTTTAATTTAGCTCTATTCTAATTATGTTAAAGTTAGGGGGTGTTAGGGTTAGGGTTACGGTTAGGGGTTAATAGTTTAACTTAGGTTGTTGCAATGTGTGGGGCTGGTGGTTTTGGGGTTAATAGGTTTATTTAGTGGTAGTGATGTGGGAGGCCAGAGGTTCAGGGGTTATTAACTTTATTTAGTGGCGGCGATGTAAGGGAGTGGCGGATGGGGGTTAATATCTTTATTATAGTGTTGGCGATGTTGGGGTGCGGGGGAATAGGGTTTAATAACTTTAGTATAGTGGCGGCGAAATCCGGAGTGCAGATTAGGGGTTAAAAGATTTATTTCGGTGGCAGCGATATCGGGAGCGGCAGATTAGGGGTTAATAACATTATTTAGGTGGCGGCGATGTCGGGGGCAGCAGATTAGGGGTGTTTAGACTTGGGGTTTATGTTAGGTTCAAACTTAACATTTTTCCCCCCATAGACATCAATGGGGCTGCGTTACAGAGTTTTTCATTCCGCGATCGCAGGTGTTAGGTTTTTTTCTAACCTGTTCTCCTCATTGATGTCTATGGGGAAAGCAGGCACGAGCACGTCAAAACAGCGCTTGTATTTTGTGCGGTATGGAGCTCAATGCAACCATATCACATGCCCAAGCCGGCTGTTTCAAAACTTGTAATGGCAGCGCTATTGAGGGTGAAATAACGCAACTTTTGTTGCATTCGTTTTGCACCCCGTTGCGCCCATAACGTGTAATCTACCTGATTGTTATTGTTATTATCACTAGATCATGCAGACTACACATTATCAATAAGCAACCTGCTGCTACACACTGGTGACCTATAACCTGTATTACCCGCTGGTTCATACCCTATCACAAACCTGTTGCCCCCTCTAACCGTATAACATGACCTCAGCAGCATAGCAAGGGTTAATTGCCCCCCTTACCCAATATCAGTCGTACTGTGACCGGCAGGATCTGGCTGAAAATCAATTCATTTAGTGGTGTTTTCCCGCCTGAGCGATTATGTCCCCAGCATGTTACTTACAGCTCAGAGAGGCACACTGAGAAAATAAATTAATTTCTGTTACTTCTAATACACACGTCGTCCTCCCATGAGGCCTGACTCTTAAATAAAGCTGCCAGTATCCAAGGGATTGTGAGAACACCCCTATGGTGCAGCAAGCTGAGATAAGGGGAGGAGTTATAGGGAGCAGTAAGGGGAGGAGTTTAAGGGAGAAGTAAGGGGAGGGGTTATAGGCAGCAGTAAGGGAAGGGGTTATAAGGAGCAGAAAGGGGAGGGGTTATATGGAGCAGTAAGGGGAGGGGTTATACAAAGTAGTAAGGGGAGGGGTTATAAGGAGCAGTAAGGGGAGTGGTTATAGGGAGCAGTAAGGGGAGGGGTTATATGGAGCAGTAAGGGGAGGGGTTATAGGGAGCAGTAAGGGGAGGGGTTATAGAGAGTAGTAAGGGGAGGGGTTATAGGGAGCAGTAAGGGGAGGGGATATAGGGAGCAGTAAGGGGAGGGGTCATAGGAAGCAGTAAGGGGAGGGGATATAGGAAGCAGTAAGGGGAGGGGTCATAGGAGGCAGTAAGGGGAGGGGTTATAGAGAGCAGAAAGGGCAGGGGTTATAGAGAGCAGTAAGGGGAGGGATTATAGGGAGCAGTAAGGGCAGGGGTTATAGGGAGTAGTAAGAGGAGGGGTTACAGAGAGCAGTAAAAGGAGGGGTTATAGGGGGCAGTAAGGGGAGGGGTTATAGAGAGCAGTAAGGGGAGGGGTTATAGGGAGCAGTAAGGGGAGGGGTCATAGGGAGCAGTAAGGGGAGGGGTTATAGAGAACAGTAAGGGGTAGGGTTATAGAGAGCAGTAAGTGTGGGGTTATAGGGAGCAGTAAGTGTGGGGTTATAGGGAGCAGTAAGGGGAGGAGTTTAAGGGAGAAGTAAGGGGAGGGGTTATAGGCAGCAGTAAGGGAAGGGGTTATAAGGAGCAGAAAGGGGAGGGGTTATATGGAGCAGTAAGGGGAGGGGTTATACAAAGTAGTAAGGGGAGGGGTTATAAGGAGCAGTAAGGGGAGTGGTTATAGGGAGCAGTAAGGGGAGGGGTTATAGGGAGCAGTAAGGGGAGGGGTTATAGGGAGCAGTAAGGGGAGGGGTTATAGAGAGTAGTAAGGGGAGGGGTTATAGGGAGCAGTAAGGGGAGGGGATATAGGGAGCAGTAAGGGGAGGGGTCATAGGAAGCAGTAAGGGGAGGGGATATAGGAAGCAGTAAGGGGAGGGGTCATAGGAGGCAGTAAGGGGAGGGGTTATAGAGAGCAGAAAGGGCAGGGGTTATAGAGAGCAGTAAGGGGAGGGATTATAGGGAGCAGTAAGGGCAGGGGTTATAGGGAGTAGTAAGAGGAGGGGTTACAGAGAGCAGTAAAGGGAGGGGTTATAGGGGGCAGTAAGGGGAGGGGTTATAGAGAGCAGTAAGGGGAGGGGTTATAGGGAGCAGTAAGGGGAGGGGTCATAGGGAGCAGTAAGGGGAGGGGTTATAGAGAACAGTAAGGGGTAGGGTTATAGAGAGCAGTAAGTGTGGGGTTATAGGGAGCAGTAAGTGTGGGGTTATAGGGAGCAGTAAGGGGAGGGGTTATAGGGAGCAGTTAGGGGAGGGGTTATAGGGAGCAGTACGGGAAGCGGTTATAGAAAGCAGTAAGGGCAGGGGTTATAGGAAGCAGTAAGGGGAGGGGTTATAGAGAGCAGTAAGGGAAGGGGTTATAAGGAGCAGTAAAGGGAGGGGTTATAAAGAGCAGTAAGGGGAGGGGTTATAAGGAGCAGTAAGGGAAGGGGTTATAGGGAGCAGTAAGGGGAGAGGTTATAGGGAGCAGTAAGGGGAGGGGTTAGAAGGAGCAGTAAGGGGAGGGGTTATAGGGAGCAGTAAGGGGAGGGGTTATAGAGAGCAGTAAGGGGAGGGGTTATAGAGAGCAGTTAGGGGAGGGGTTATTGGGAGCAGTAAGGGGAGGGGTTATAGGGAGCAGTAAGGGGAGGGGTTATAGGGAGCAGTAAGAGGAGGGGTTATAGTGAGCAGTAAGGGTAGAGGTTACAGAGAGCAGTGAGGGGAGGGGTTATAGAGAGCAGTAAGGGGAGGGGTTATAGGAAGCAGTTAGGGGAAGGGTTATAGAGAGCAGTAAAGGGAGAGGTTATAGGGTGCAGTAAGAGGAGGAATTATAGGGAGCAGTAAGGGGAGGGGTTATAAGGAGCAGTTAGGGGAGGGGTTATAGGGAGCAGTAGGGGGAGGGGTTATAGGGAGCAAAAAGGGGAGGGGTTAAAAGAAGCAGTAATGGGAGGGATTATAGGGAGCAGTTAGGGGAGGGGTTATAGAGAGCAGTAAGGGGAGGGGTTACAGGGAGCAGTAAGGGAAGGGGTTATAGAGAGCAGTAAGGGGAGGGGCTATAGAGAGCAGTAAGGGAAGGGGTTATAGGGAGCAGTAAGGGAAGGGGTTATAGGGAGAAGTTAGGGGAGAGGTTATAGAGAGCAGTAAGAGGAGGGGTTATAGAGAGCAGTAAGGGGAGGGGCTATAGAGAGCAGTAAGGGGAGAAGTTATAGGGAATAGTAAGGGGAGGTTATATAAGGAGCAGTAAAGGGAGGGGTTATAGGGGGCAGTACACACACAATAAATAGTAATATGCACAGTATATAGCAATACACACACTACACACACACACAGTATACAAGAATATACACAGTACATAGCAATGTATACACATACACAAAGTATACAGGAATATACACAATACATAGCAATACACACACTACACACACAGTATAAAAGAATATACACAGTACATAGCAATACATACACATACACACAGTATACAGGAATATACACAGTACATAGCAATGCATACACACAGTATAAAGGAATATACACAGTACATAGCAATACACACAGTACACACACAGTATACAGGAATATACACGGTATATAGCAATACACATACTACACACACAGTATACAGGAATATACACAGTACATAGCAATACACACACTACACACACAGTATACAGGAATATACACAGTATATAGCAATACACACACTATACACACAGTAAACAGGAATATACACAGTACAAAGCAATACACACACTACACACACAGTATACAGGAATATACATAGTACATAGCAATACACAAACTACACACACAGTATACAGTAATATGCACAGTACATAGCAATACACACAGTATACAGGAAAATACACAGTATATAGCAATACACACAGTACACACACAGTATACAGGAATATACACAGTAAATAGCAATACACACACTACACACACAGTACACAGGAATATACACAGTACATAGAGATCTACACACACAGTATACAAAAATATAAACAGTAAATAGCAATACACACACTACACACACAGTATACAGGAATATACACAGTACATAGTAATGCATACACATACAAACAGTATACAGCAATATACACAATACATAGCAATACACACACTACACACACAGTATACAGGAATATACATAGTACATAGCAATACACACAGTATACAGGAAAATACACAGTATATAGCAATACACACAGTACACACTCAGTATACAGGAATATACACAGTACATAGCTATACACACACTACACACACAGTATACAGGAATATACAGAGTACATAGCATTACACACACTACACACACAGTACACAGGAATATACACAGTACATAGCAATACACACACTACACACACACAGTATACAGGAATATACACAGTATATAGCAATACACACACTACACACACAGTATACAGGGATATACACAGTACATAGCAATACACACACTACACAGGAATATACACAGTATATATCAATACACACACTATACACACAGTAAACAGGAATATACACAGTACATAGCAATACACACACTACACACACAGTTTACAGGAATATACATAGTACATAGCAATACACAAACTACACACAGAGTATACAGGAATATACACAGTACATAGCAATACAAACACTATACAAACAGTATACATGAATATACACAGTACATAGCAATACACACATACACACAGTATACAGGAATATGACCAATACATACACTACACACAGTATACAGGAATATATACAGTACATAGCAATACACACACTACACACACAGTATACAGGAATATACGCAGTACATAGCAATACAAACACTACACAGGAATATACACATTATATAGCAATACACACACTACACACTCAGGATAAAGGAATATACACAGTACATAGCAATACACACACATACACACAGTATAAAGGAATATACACAGTACATAGCAATACACCCACATACACACAGTATACAATAATATACACAGTACACAGCAATACACACACTACACACACAGTATACAGGAATATAAATAGTACATAGCAATACACACAGTATACAGGAATTTACACAGTACATAGCAATACACACAGTATACAGTAATATACACAGTACATAGCAATACACACACAATACACAGTATACAGGAATATACACAGTACATAGCAATAAACACAAACTACACACACAGTATACAGGAATGTACACAGTACATAGTAATACACACACTACACACACAGTATACAGCAATATACATAGTACATAGCAATACACACACTACACACAGTATACAGGAATATATACAGTACATAGCAATACACACACTACACACAGTATATAGGAATATACACAGTACATAGCAATACACACACTACACACACAGTATACAGTTATATACACAGTACATAGCAATACACACACAGTATACAGGAATATACATAATACATAGCAATACACACACAGTATACAGGAATATACACATTACAAAGCAATACACACACTACAAACACAGTATACAGGAATACACACAGTACACAGCAATACACACACATACACACAGTATACAAGAATATACACAGTACACAGCAATACAAACACTACACAGGAATATGCACATTATATAGCAATACACACACTACACACACAGTATACAGGAATATACACAGTACAAAGCAATACACACACTACAAACACAGTATACAGGAAAATGCACAGTACACAGCAATACACCCACATACACACAGTATACAAGAATATACGCAGTACATAGCAATACAAACACTACACAGGAATATACACATTATATAGCAATACACACACTACACACACAGGATAAAGGAATATAAACAGTACATAGCAATACACACACATACAAACAGTATAAAGGAATATACACAGTACATAGCAATACACCCACATACACACTGTATGCAAGAATATACACAGTACACAGCAATACACACACTACACACACAGTATACAGGAATATACACAGTACATAGCAATATACACACAACACACACAGTATACAGGAATATACACAGTACATAGCAATACACACTACAAACACAGTATACAGGAATATACACAGTACATAGCAATACACACACTACACACACAGTATACAGGAATATACACAGTACATAGCAATGCACACACTACACGCATAGGCCTAGATTTAGAGTTCGGCGGTAAAAGGGCTGTTAACGCTCCGCGGGCTTTTTTCTGGCCGCACCATAAATTTAACTCTGGTATCGAGAGTTCAAACAAATGCTGCGTTAGGCTCCAAAAAAGGAGCGTAGAGCATTTTTACCGCAAATGCAACTCTCGATACCAGAGTTGCTTACGGACGCGGCCGGCCTCAAAAACGTGCTCGTGCACGATTCTCCCATAGGAAACAATGGGGCTGTTTGAGCTGAAAAAAAACCTAACACCTGCAAAAAAGCAGCGTTCAGCTCCTAACGCAGCCCCATTGTTTCCTATGGGGAAACACTTCCTACGTCTGCACCTAACACTCTAACATGTACCCCGAGTCTAAAGACCCCTAACCTTACACTTATTAACCCCTAATCTGCCGCCCCCGCTATCGCTGACCCCTGCATTACACTTTTAACCCCTAATCTGCCGCTCCGTAAACCGCCGCCACCTACGTTATCCCTATGTACCCCTAATCTGCTGCCCTAACATCGCCGACCCCTATGTTATATTTATTAACCCCTAATCTGCCCCCCACAACGTCGCCGACACCTACCTACACTTATTAACCCCTAATCTGCCGACCGGACCTGAGCGCTACTATAATAAAGTTATTAACCCCTAATCCGCCTCACTAACCCTATCATAAATAGTATTAACCCCTAATCTGCCCTCCCTAACATCGCCGACACCTACCTTCAATTATTAACCCCTAATCTGCCGACCGGAGCTCACCGCTATTCTAATAAATGTATTAACCCCTAAAGCTAAGTCTAACCCTAACACTAACACCCCCCTAAGTTAAATATAATGTTTATCTAACGAAATAAATTAACTCTTATTAAATAAATGATTCCTATTTAAAGCTAAATACTTACCTGTAAAATAAATCCTAATATAGCTACAATATAAATTACATTTATATTATAGCTATTTTAGGATTAATATTTATTTTACAGGTAACTTTGTATTTATTTTAACCAGGTACAATAGCTATTAAATAGTTAAGAACTATTTAATAGTTACCTAGTTAAAATAATTACAAATTTACCTGTAAAATAAATCCTAACCTAAGATATAATTAAACCTAACACTACCCTATCAATAAAATAATTAAATAAACTACCTACAATTACCTACAATTAACCTAACACTACACTATCAATAAATTAATTAAACACAATTGCTACAAATAAATACAATTAAATAAACTATCTAAAGTACAAAAAATAAAAAAGAACTAAGTTACAGAAAATAAAAAAATATTTACAAACATAAGAAAAATATTACAACAATTTTAAACTAATTACACCTACTCTAAGCCCCCTAATAAAATAACAAAGACCCCCAAAATAAAAAATTCCCTACCCTATTCTAAATTTAAAAAGTTACAAGCTCTTTTACCTTACCAGCCCTGAACAGGGCCCTTTGCGGGGCATGCCCCAAGAAGTTCAGCTCTTTTGCCTGTAAAAGAAAACATACAATACCCCCCCCCCCAACATTACAACCCACCACCCACATACCCCTAATCTAA
The DNA here is from genome assembly GCF_027579735.1 of Bombina bombina. Lineage (NCBI taxonomy): Eukaryota > Metazoa > Chordata > Amphibia > Anura > Bombinatoridae > Bombina > Bombina bombina. Next base: position 436,317,780 of record NC_069505.1, on the reverse strand, counting down.
CCCAAACCCCCCTTAAATAAACCTAACACTAAGCCCCTGATGATCTTCCTACCTTGTCTTCACCATGCCAGGTTCACCGATCCGTCCTGGCTCCAAGATCTTCATCCAACCCAAGCGGGGGCTAGACATCCACTGAAGAAGTCCAGAAGAGGGTCCAAAGTCTTCCTCCTATCCGGCAAGAAGAGGACAACCGGACCGGCAAACATCTTCTCCAAGCGGCATCTTCTATGTTCTTCCATCCGATGACGACCGGCTCCATCTTGAAGACCTCCAGCGCGGATCCATCCTCTTCTTCCGACGACTAGACGACGAATGACGGTTCCTTTAAGGGACGTCATCCAAGATGGCGTCCCTCGAATTCCGATTGGCTGATAGGATTCTATCAGCCAATCGGAATTAAGGTAGGAATTTTCTGATTGGCTGATGGAATCAGCCAATCAGAATCAAGTTCAATCCGATTGGCTGATCCAATCAGCCAATCAGATTGAGCTCGCATTCTATTGGCTGTTCCGATCAGCCAATACAATGCGAGCTCAATCTGATTGGCTGATTGGATCAGCCAATCGGATTGAACTTGATTCTGATTGGCTGATTCCATCAGCCAATCAGAAAATTCCTACCTTAATTCCGATTGGCTGATAGAATCCTATCAGCCAATCGGAATTCGAGGGACGCCATCTTGGATGACGTCCCTTAAAGGAACCGTCATTCGTCGTCTAGTCGTCGGAAGAAGAGGATGGATCCGCGCTGGAGGTCTTCAAGATGGAGCCGGTCGTCATCGGATGGAAGAACATAGAAGATGCCGCTTGGAGAAGATGTTTGCCGGTCCGGTTGTCCTCTTCTTGCCGGATAGGAGGAAGACTTTGGACCCTCTTCTGGACTTCTTCAGTGGATGTCTAGCCCCCGCTTGGGTTGGATGAAGTTCTTGGAGCCAGGACGGATCGGTGAACCTGGCATGGTGAAGACAAGGTAGGAAGATCATCAGGGGCTTAGTGTTAGGTTTATTTAAGGGGGGTTTGGGTTAGATTAGGGGTATGTGGGTGGTGGGTTGTAATGTTGGGGGGGGGGTATTGTATGTTTTCTTTTACAGGCAAAAGAGCTGAACTTCTTGGGGCATGCCCCGCAAAGGGCCCTGTTCAGGGCTGGTAAGGTAAAAGAGCTTGTAACTTTTTAAATTTAGAATAGGGTAGGGAATTTTTTATTTTGGGGGTCTTTGTTATTTTATTAGGGGGCTTAGAGTAGGTGTAATTAGTTTAAAATTGTTGTAATATTTTTCTTATGTTTGTAAATATTTTTTTATTTTCTGTAACTTAGTTCTTTTTTATTTTTTGTACTTTAGATAGTTTATTTAATTGTATTTATTTGTAGCAATTGTGTTTAATTAATTTATTGATAGTGTAGTGTTAGGTTAATTGTAGGTAATTGTAGGTAGTTTATTTAATTATTTTATTGATAGGGTAGTGTTAGGTTTAATTATATCTTAGGTTAGGATTTATTTTACAGGTAAATTTGTAATTATTTTAACTAGGTAACTATTAAATAGTTCTTAACTATTTAATAGCTATTGTACCTGGTTAAAATAAATACAAAGTTACCTGTAAAATAAATATTAATCCTAAAATAGCTATAATATAATTATAATTTATATTGTAGCTATATTAGGGTTTATTTTACAGGTAAGTATTTAGCTTTAAATAGGAATCATTTATTTAATAAGAGTTAATTTATTTCGTTAGATAAAAATTATATTTAACTTAGGGGGGTGTTAGTGTTAGGGTTAGACTTAGCTTTAGGGGTTAATACATTTATTAGAATAGCGGTGAGCTCCGGTCGGCAGATTAGGGGTTAATAATTGAAGGTAGGTGTCGGCGATGTTAGGGAGGGCAGATTAGGGGTTAATACTATTTATGATAGGGTTAGTGAGGCGGATTAGGGGTTAATAACTTTATTATAGTAGCGCTCAGGTCCGCTCGGCAGATTAGGGGTTAATAAGTGTAGGTAGGTGTCGGCGACGTTGTGGGGGGCAGATTAGGGGTTAATAAATATAACATAGGGGTCGGCGATGTTAGGGGCAGAAGATTAGGGGTACATAGGGATAACGTAGGTGGCGGCGATTTGCGGTCGGAAGATTAGGGGTTAATTATTTTAAGTAGCTTGCGGCGACGTTGTGTGGGGCAAGTTAGGGGTTAATAAATATAATATAGGGGTCGGCGGGGTTAGGGGCAGCAGATTAGGGGTACATAAGTATAACGTAGGTGGCGGTCGGCAGATTAGGGGTTAAAAATTTTAATCGAGTGGCGGCGATGTGGGGGGACCTCGGTTTAGGGGTACATAGGTAGTTTATGGGTGTTAGTGTAGTTTAGGGTACAGTAGTTAAGAGCTTTATGAACCGGCGTTAGCCAGAAAGCTCTTAACTCCTGCTTTTTTCAGGCGGCTGGAATCTTGTCGTTAGAGCTCTAACGCTCACTGCAGAAACGACTCTAAATACCGGCGTTAGAAAGATCCCATTGAAAAGATAGGCTACGCAAATGGCGTAGGGGGATCTGCGGTATGGAAAAGTCGCGGCTGAAAAGTGAGCGTTAGACCCTTTAATCACTGACTCCAAATACCAGCGGGCGGCCAAAACCAGTGTTAGGAGCCTCTAACGCTGGTTTTGACGGCTACCGCCGAACTCTAAATCTAGGCCATAGTATGCAGGAATATACACAGTACATAGCAATACACACACATACACACAGTATACAGGAATATACACAGTACATAGCAATACACACACTACAAACACAGTATACAGGAATATGCACAGTACATAGCAATACACACACTAAACACACAGTATACAGGAATATACACAGTACATAGCAATACACACATTACAAACACAGTATACAGGAATAAACACAGTACATAGCAATACAAACACTACACAGGAAAATACACATTATATAGCAATACACACACTACACACACAGTATACAGGAATATACACAGTACATAGCAATACACACACATACACACAGTATACAGGAATATACACAGTACACAGCAATACACACACACATACACACAGTATACAGGAATATACACAGTACATAGCAATACACACACAGACACAGTTTTCCCCGGGTATGGCATAAGTTAGGTACTTGTGACAATTCCCCACCTGTTTCTCTCACTGTCTTTCTTTCTTTTTTGTTGTTTTATGTTTCTCAAGGTCGCCCACTCTTTCCCACCCCCTCTCGAGAACGTGGGGTTTCCATGGCAACTCAATCAGTGTTTCCTGCAAGGATGAGAACAATCTATGCAATTAGCAGCCAGAAGATCCTGACATGGGATGGGGACCTTGTATGTCTCACCAAAGTGACTGGAGAATGCTCTAACTATCTACCTGTCTGTGTGAATCTATCTATATATATCTATCTGTGTCTACCTATATCTAGGTATGCCTATATCTATGTCTCTATCTATCTATCTATCTATCTATCTATGTATGTCTGTCTGTCTAACTGTGTCTGTCTGTCTATATCTATTTATCTACTGAGTGTGTAGAACATATACAACACTATAGCATTCCTATCCTTTAGCTGTCATTCTATCTAGCTCTGTCTAATTTATCTACCTCAGCAACTTGACAGCAACACACATTATATAACTGTGTCACCCATTCTCCTATTGTAACATTTCTTCTACAGTTGTATTATTAGGTGTGTGGTCCTGAATTTACAATACAGAATACAATAAATTCTAGTGACCCCAGACCCAACACACAGTTAAATCAGCACCAACTGGTGATGTTCATGAAAATAATAAAGTAGCAGAAATGTAATCTTTATAGTGTTATAATCTCTACAGTTTGATTCTAGAATTCACATCACTGTATTGAGCGCTCCCTCGGGTAACATATAGTAGTTTTAAGTTCTGCTTTCCAGCAATGCAGTTTTTGGGTTTGTGCATACATGTTATTGTGTGCTTAAGTGTTTATATGTGTGCATATATATATATATATATATATATATATATATATATATATATATATATATATATATAAACAATAAACTATAGCAGGTGGTGCGGTCACTATTTGAGTATTTTTTTTATATATATATATATATATATATATATATATATATATATATATATATATATATATATATATATATATAGTGTAGGTACATACATGTTATTATGTGCTTAAGTGTTTATATGTGTGCATATATATATATATAGTGTACGTACATACAGGGAGTGCAGAATTATTAGGCAAGTTGTATTTTTGAGGATTAATTTTATTATTGAACAACAACCATGTTTTCAATGAACCCAAAAAACTCATTAATATCAAAGCTTGTTTTTAGTTATAGCTATTTTAGGGGGATATCTGTGTGTGCAGGTGACTATTACTGTGCATAATTATTAGGCAACTTAACAAAAAACAAATATATACCCATTTCAATTATTTATTTTTACCAGTGAAACCAATATAACATCTCAACATTCACAAATATACATTTCTGACATTCAAAAACAAAACAAAAACAAATCAGTGACCAATATAGCCACCTTTCTTTGCAAGGACACTCAAAAGCCTGCCATCCATGGATTCTGTCAGTGTTTTGATCTGTTCACCATCAACATTGCGTGCAGCAGCAACCACAGCCTCCCAGACACTGTTCAGAGAGGTGTACTGTTTTCCCTCCTTGTAAATCTCACATTTGATGATGGACCACAGGTTCTCAATGGGGTTCAGATCAGGTGAACAAGGAGGCCATGTCATTAGATTTTCTTCTTTCATACCCTTTCTTGCCAGCCACGCTGTGGAGTACTTGGACGCCTGTGATGGAGCATTGTCCTGCATGAAAATCATGTTTTTCTTGAAGGATGCAGACTTCTTCCTGTACCACTGCTTGAAGAAGGTGTCTTCCAGAAACTGGCAGTAGGACTGGGAGTTGAGCTTTACTCTATCCTCAACCCGAAAAGGCCCCACAAGCTCATCTTTGATGATACCAGCCCAAACCAGTACTCCACCTCCACCTTGCTGGCGTCTGAGTCGGACTGGAGCTCTCTGCCCTTTACCAATCCAGCCACGGGCCCATCCATCTGGCCCATCAAGACTCACTCTCATTTCATCAGTCCATAAAACCTTAGAAAAATCAGTCTTGAGATATTTCTTGGCCCAGTCTTGACGTTTCAGCTTGTGTGTCTTGTTCAGTGGTGGTCATCTTTCAGCCTTTCTTACCTTGGCCATGTCTCTGAGTATTGCACACCTTGTGCTTTTGGGCACTCCAGTGATGTTGCAGCTCTGAAATATGGCCAAACTGGTGGCAAGTGGCATCTTGGCAGCTGCACGCTTGACTTTTCTCAGTTCATGGGCAGTTATTTTGCGCCTTGGTTTTTCCACACGCTTCTTGCGACCCTGTTGACTATTTTGAATGAAACGCTTGATTGTTCGATGATCACGCTTCAGAAGCTTTGCAATTTTAAGAGTGCTGCATCCCTCTGCAAGATATCTCACTATTTTTGACTTTTCTGAGCCTGTCAAGTCCTTCTTTTGACCCATTTTGCCAAAGGAAAGGAAGTTGCCTAATAATTATGCACAGCTGATATAGGGTGTTGATGTCATTAGACCACACCCCTTCTCATTACAGAGATGCACATCACCTAATATGCTTAATTGGTAGTAGGCTTTCGAGCCTATACAGCTTGGAGTAAGACAACATGCATAAAGAGGATGATGTGGTCAAAATACTCATTTGCCTAATAATTCTGAACTCCCTGTACATGTGTGTGTTTATGTGTGCATCTATATATGTGTATGCGTTTGTAAATACATGTGTCTGTTAATATGTAGATCTGTATATGAGTATGTGTATGTGTATGCATTTGTAAATACATGTGTGGGTACATACATGTGTGTATTTGTATGTGTTTATATATATATATATATATATATATATATATATATATATATATATATATATGTGTGTGTGTGTCTGTACATACATATGTGTATTTATGTGTGCCTGTATATTTGTGTATGTACATAAATGTGTGTGCTTATGTGTGTATTTATATATGTGTATGAGTTTCTACATTTGTGTATGGATGTATATATGTTTATGTGTTTGTACATACTTGTGTGTGTCTCTGTGCGCATGTATATATGTGTGTGTACATACATGTGAGTGTGTGTTTACTTTTGTTTGTATGTGTGCATGTGTGTGCATTTATTAATATGTATGTGTTTATGTGTGCATGTTTTTTACATGTATGTTTGCATGTATATATGTGTATTCATGTTTACATACATGTGTGTGCTTATAAACATGCATAAACACACATGTATGTAATAACGCATACACATATATAAATGCACACAAACACACAAACATATCTACATTAGATCTAGATGTGTGCATTTGAATCCTTCGTGAGGAAGAAAGGAGCCACTCATTCCCTTACGTGCATGTATGTATGCATAAGTACATACATATGTGTTTTTGTGTGTGTATATATATATATATATATATATATATATATATATATATATAAATATGTGTGTGTATGCATGTACATATATGTGTTTATATGTGTGCATTTATATGTGTAAGCGTTTGTACATACATGTGGTTTTTTATGTGTGCATTTATATATGTGTATGAGTTTGTACATACATGTGTGTTTATGTGTACATGTATATATGTGTATGTACATACATTTGTGTGCTTAAGTTTGCATTTATTTATGTGTTTGCCTTTGTACATACATGTGTCTCTATGAGTGCACGTTATAAGTATGAACATACATGTGTATTTATGCGTGCATGTATATATGTGTATGCATTTTTACATACATGTGTCTGTGTGCATGTATATACAGGTAGCCCTCAGTTTACACCGGGGTTAGGTTCCAGAAGGAATGGTTGTAAATCGAAAACGTTGTAAATTGAAACCCAGATTCCCAGTTTATAATGTAAGTCAATGGGAAGTGATGGAGAAAGGTTCCAGGCCCCTCTCAAAATTGTCATAAGTAACACCTAATACATTATTTTTAAAGCTTTGAAATGAAGACTTTAAATGCTAAACAGCATTATAAACCTAATAAAATATTCACACAACACAGACTTCACTTGCATTTTTCTACAGTTCTTTCTATGCATTCCAATCTGGACTGATTTATAGACAGGAGGATCTTGTTCCTTTGAAATCTGCTTGATAGCTCAGGTCTGGTTAAACTGATTAATTTCAGCTTGCTTGGCTTTGCTGCAACACAAGCGGACAGCTCTACCTACTGGCTATTTTAATAAATGCACTGCTTCTCAATGCATTTCAATAGCAGTTACATGACTGGAAAAAAAGGTTGTTATTCTGAAACGGTGTAAATTGAACCGTTGTAAAACGAGGGCCACCTGTGTGTGTATGTATGTATATATATATATATATATATATATATATATATATATATATATATACATATAGTGCTTATGTGTGCATTTATAATATAATATCACCTCCAAAGGTACAGGTACTACATCCAAATATAATGCTTTTTGCTTCAGGATAATGGTAAAATCATAATTTATTGTGTCATAATGAAAAGACAAATCTCAGAAAACAGACATAGAGCATAAGTACAAGCGGAGTGTGACATTATCTGATGCGTTTCACGCCGTACTGGTGCTTAGTCAAAAATAGGTTGGTAGGGTGCTCAAATTTTTTTATACAGTTTAAAGAACTCCCACCTCTACTGTGTGACGTACAGATTACCTTTCACCTCAAGGATTAACTATATAAAAGAACAATGTTACAGTTTTGCTTTTTAATGGAACACATATTATAGTGCCGTTGAGTGATATATCGTTTTTACTATCATACAATGTACATGTCACTCATAGTTTCAAAATAAATTGGCTAGATTAGATCTATCCTCAACTGTTACACCGTTTGCCCAGTTGTAAAATTTGGTCGTATAAACTGCGACATGTTACAACTCAAAAAAAGGTTCCATGATCCGTTTGTGATGGACATTAAAAGTTAAGTGATGGACATTAAAAGTTAAGACTTTAAAGCAGCTACGTAAATTTATTTTACTAAGAAAATAGTAATAATAATGCATGTTATGTACAACTCTATGGTAATAATAACACCGAACCAGATATGCATGTTATGTACAACTCTATGCGATATGCATGTTAAGTACAACTCTATGCGATATTCATGTTAAGTACAACTCTATGCGATATGCATGTTAAGTACAACTCTATGAGATATGCATGTTATGTACAACTCTATGGTAATAATAACACTGAACCAGATATGCATGTTATGTACAACTCTATGGTAATAATAACACCAAACCAGATATGTAAGTTATGTACAACTCTATAGTATACTTTAAAGCAGTTACGTACATTTATTTTACTGAGAAAATGGTAATGATTACTATGGTAATAATAACACCGAACCAGATATGCATGTTATGTACAACTTTAAGGTAATAAAAACACTGAACCAGATATGTATGTTATGTACAACTCTATGGTAATAATAACACCAAACCAGATATGTATGTTATGTACAACTCTATGGTAATAATAACACCGAATCAGATATGTATGTTATGTACAACTCTATGGTAATAATAACACCGAACCAGATATGTATGTTATGTACAACTCTATGGTAATAATAACACCGTACCAGATATCTATGTTATGTACAACTCTATGGTAATAATAACACCAAACCAGATACTGTATGTATGTTATGTACAAATCTATGGTAATAATAACACTGAACCAGATATGTATGTTATGTACAACTCTATGGTAATAATAACACCGAACCAGATATGCATATTATGTACATCTCTATGGTAATAATAACAACAAACCAGATATGCATGTTATGTACAACTCTATGGTAATAATAGCACAAACCAGAAATGCATGTTATATACAACTCTATGGTAATAATAACATCAAACCAGATATGTATGTTATGTACAACTCTATAGTAATAATAACACCTAACCAGATATGCATGTTATGTACAACTCTATGGTAATAATAACACTGAACCAGATAACATAAATTATGCTTACCTGATAATTGTATTTCCATTGTGGGGAGGAGAGTCCACAGCTTCATTCATTACTTTTGGGAATTAAGAACCTGGCCACCAGGAGGAGGCAAAGACACCCCAGATGTTCCGCACACAAGTGCAACACATTCTCACTACTTTTGCTAGTTATCAAAAAACTAGCAGGTACGCTCGGCACTTTTACGGCCCAGCGTACCTGGTTTTCAATCCGCCGCCCCTGGAGGCGGTGGATCCCATAGAAATCAATGGGAGTCTGACCATAGCGAAAGTACAAGTTCGCTGCTGCCAGACATCCCATTGATTTCCATGGGAGCTGTCTGCACCTAACACCCTAACATGTACCCCGAGTCTAAACACCACTAATCTGTCCCCCCTACACCGCCGCAACTAAATAAAGTTATTACCCCCTAAACCGCCGCTCCCGGAGCCCACCGCAAGCTACTCTATACATATTAACCCCTATACCGCCGCTCCCGGAGCCCACCGCAACTATAATAAATGTATTAACCCCTAAACCGCCGCTCCCTGAACCCGCCGCAACCTATATTAAATGTATTAACCCCTATCCTGCCCCCCCTACACCGTCGCCACCTATAATAAATGTATTAACCCCTAATCTGCCCCCCCCTACACCGTCGCCACCTATAATAAATTTATTAACCCCTATCCTGCCCCCCACTACGCCGCCGCCACTGTAATAAAATTATTAACCCCTAAACCTAAGTCTAACCCTAACCCCCCCCTAACTTAAATATTAATTAAATAAATCTAAATAATATTTTTATTATTAACTAAATTAATCCTATTTAAAACTAAACACTTACCTTTAAAATAAACCCTAATATAGCTACAATATAAATAATAATTATATTCTAGCTATCTTAGGATTTATTTTTATTTTACAGGCAACTTTCAATTTATTTTAACTAGGTACAATAGCTATTAAATAGTTATTAACTATTTAATAGCTTACCTAGCTAAAATAAACTGAAATTTACCTGTAAAATAAATCCTAACCTAAGTTATAATTACACCTAACACTACACTATACTTTAATAAATTATTCCTATTTAAAACTAAATACTTACCTGTAAAATAAACCCTAATATAGCTACAATATAAATAATAATTATATTGTAGCTATCTTAGGATTTATATTTATTTTACAGGTAACTTTGTATTTATTTTAGCTAGTTAGAATAGTTATTAAATAGTTATTAACTATTTAATAACTACCTAGCTAAAAGAAATACAAAATTACCTGTAAAATAAATCCTAACCTAAGTTACAATTAAACCTAATACTACACTATCATTAAATTAATTAAATAAACTACCTACAAATAACTACAATTAAATACAATTACATAAACTAACTAAAGTACAAAAAATAAAAAAAGCTAAGTTACAAAAAATAAAAAAATAAGTTACAAACATTTTACAAATATTACAACAATTTTAAGCTACTTACACCTAATCTAAGCCCCCTAATAAAATAACAAACCCCCCAAAATAAAAAAATGCCCTACCCTATTCTAAATTAAATAAAGTTCAAAGCTCTTTTACCTTACCAGCCCTTAAAAGGGCCTTTTGTGGGGGCATGCCCCAAAGTTCAGCTCTTTTGCCTGTAAAAGAAAAATACAACCCCCCCCCCAACATTAAAACCCACCACCCACATACCCCTAATCTAACCCAAACCCCCCTTAAAATAACCTAACACTAATCCCCTGAAGATCATCCTACCTTTAGTTGTCTTCACTCAGCCGAGCCACCGATGGAACTGAAGAGGACATCCGGACCGGCAGAAGTTATCCTCCAAGGGGCGCTGAAGAAATCTTCCATCCGATGAAGTGATTCTCCAAGCGGCGCTGAAGAAATCTTCCATCCGGGCGAGGTCATCTTCCAAGAGGCGCTGAAGAAGTCTTCTATCCGGGCGAGGTCATCGTCGAAGCCGGGTCTTGAATGTTCATCCCGCCGACGCGGAACATCCTCCTTTCCCGACGAACTACCGACGAATGAAGGCTCCTTTAAGGGACATCATCCAAGATGGCGTCCCTTCAATTCCGATTGGCTGATTGGATTCTATCAGCCAATCGGAATTAAGGTAGGAAAAATCTGATTGGCTGATGGAATCAGCCAATCAGATTCAAGTTCAATCCGATTGGCTGATCCAATCAGCCAATCAGATTGAGCTCGCATTCTATTGGCTGTTTAATTGTAACTTAGGTTAGGATTTATTTTACAGGTAATTTTGTATTTCTTTTAGCTAGGTAGTTATTAAATAGTTAATAACTATTTAATAACTATTCTAACTAGCTGATCGGAACAGCCAATAGAATGCGAGCTCAATCTGATTGGCTGATCGGATCAGCCAATCGGATTGAACTTGATTCTGATTGGCTGATTCCATCAGCCAATCAGAATATTCCTACCTTAATTCCGATTGGCTGATAGAATCCTATCAGCCAATCGGAATTCGAGGGACGCCATCTTGGATGACGTCATTTAAAGGAACCGTCATTCGTCGTTCAGTCGTCGGCCAGGATGGATGTTCCGCGGTGGAGGTCTTCAGGATGCTGCCGCTTCGCTCCGGATGGATGCCGCTTGGATGAAGACTTCAATCGGATGGAAGACCTCTTCTGCCCCGCTTGGATGAAGACTTCAGCCGGATCATGGACCTCTTCAGCCCCCCGCTTGGGCTTGGATCAGGACATCGGAGGAGCTCTTCAGGACGGATCGGTGAACCTGGTATGGTGAAGATAAGGTAGGAAGATCTTCAGGGGCTTAGTGTTAGGTTTATTTAAGGGGGGTTTGGGTTAGATTAGGGGTATGTGGGTGGTGGGTTGTAATGTTGGGGGGGGGGTATTGTATGTTTTTTTTTTACAGGCAAAAGAGCTGTATTTCTTGGGGCATGCCCCGCAAAGGGCCCTGTTCAGGGCTGGTAAGGTAAAAGAGCTTTGAACTTTAGTAATTTAGAATAGGGTAGGGCATTTTTTTATTTTGGGGGGCTTTGTTATTTTATTAGGGGGCTTAGAGTAGGTGTAATTAGTTTAAAATTGTTGTAATATTTTTCCTATGTTTGTAAATATTTTTTTATTTTTTGTAACTTAGTTCTTTTTTATTTTTTGTACTTTAGCTAGTTTATTTAACTGTATTTATTTGTAGCAATTGTATTTAATTAATTTATTGATAGTGTAGTGTTAGGTTAATTGTAGATAATTGTAGGTAGTTTATTTAATTAATTTATTGATAGTCTAGTGTTAGGTTTATTTGTAACTTAGGTTAGGATTTCTTTTACAGGTAAATTTGTAATTATTTTAACTATTTTAGCTATTAAATAGTTCTTAACTATTTAATAACTATTGTACCTGGTTAAAATAAATACAAAGTTACCTGTAAAATAAATATAAATCCTAAAATAGCTATAATATAATTATAATTTATATTGTAGCTATATTAGGATTTATTTTACAGGTAAGTATTTAGCTTTAAATAGGAATAATTTATTTAATAAGAGTTAATTAATTTCGTTAGATTTAAATTATATTTAACTTAGGGGGGTGTTAGTATTAGGGTTAGAATTAGCTTTAGGGGTTAATACATTTATTAGAATAGCGGCGAGATTCGGTCGGCAGATTAGGGGTTAATAATTGAAGTTAGGTGTCGGCGATGTTAGGGAGGGCAGATTAGGGGTTAATACTATTTATGATAGGGTTAGTGAGGCGGATTAGGGGTTAATAACTTTATTATAGTAGCGCTCAGGTCCGGTCGGCAGATTAGGGGTTAATAAGTGTAGGCAGGTGGAGGCGACGTTGAGGGGGGCAGATTAGGGGTTAATAAATATAATATAGGGGTTGGCGGTGTTAGGGGCAGCAGATTAGGGGTACATAAGGATAACGTAGGTGGCGGCGCTTTGCGGTCGGCAGATTAGGGGTTAATAAGTGTAGGCAGGTGGAGGCGACGTTGAGGGGGCAGATTAGGGGTTAATAAATATAATACAGGGGTCGGCGGTGTTAGGGGCAGCAGATTAGGGGTACATAAGGATAACGTAGGTGGTGGCGCTTTGCGGTCGGCAGATTAGGGGTTAATAAGTGTAGGCAGGTGGAGGCGACATTGAGGGGGCAGATTAGGGGTTAATAAATATAATACAGGGGTCGGCGGTGTTAGGGGCAGCAGATTAGGGGTACATAAGGATAACGTAGGTGGCGGTCGGCAGATTAGGGGTTAAAAAAAATTTTTCGAGTGTCGGCGATGTGGGGGGACCTCGGTTTAGGGGTACATAGGTAGTTTATGGGTGTTAGTGTACTTTAGAGCACAGTAGTTAAGAGCTTTATAAACCGGCGTTAGGCCAGAAAGCTCTTAACTACTGACTTTTTTCCTGCGGCTGGAGTTTTGTCGTTAGATGTCTAACGCTCACTTCAGAAACGACTCTAAATACCGGAGTTATAAAAATCCCATTGAAAAGATAGGATACGCAATTTACGTAAGGGGATCTGCGTTATGGAAAAGTCGCGGCTGAAAAGTGAGCGTTAGACCCTATTTTGAGTGACTCCAAATACCGGTGGTAGCCTAAAACCAGCGTTAGGAGCCTCTAACGCTGGTTTTCACGGCTACCGCCAAACTCCAAATCTAGGCCTAAGATAGCTACAATATAATTATTATTTATATTGTAGCTATATTAGGGTTTATTTTACAGGTAAGTATTTAGTTTTAAATAGGAATAATTTATTAAAGTATAGTGTAGTGTTAGGTGTAATTATAACTTAGGTTAGGATTTATTTTACAGGTAAATTTCAGTTTATTTTAGCTAGGTAAGCTATTAAATAGTTAATAACTATTTAATAGCTATTGTACCTAGTTAAAATAAATTGAAAGTTGCCTGTAAAATAAAAATAAATCCTAAGATAGCTAGAATATAATTATTATTTATATTGTAGCTATATTAGGGTTTATTTTAAAGGTAAGTATTTAGTTTTAAATAGGATTAATTTAGTTAATAATAAAAATATTATTTAGATTTATTTAATTAATATTTAAGTTAGGGGGGCGTTAGGGTTAGACTTAGGTTTAGAGGTTAATAATTTTATTACAGTGGCGGAGGCGTAGTGGGGGGCAGGATAGGGGTTAATAAATTTATTATAGGTGGCGACGGTGTAGGGGGGGCAGGATAGGGGTTAATAAATGTAATATAGGTTGCGGCGGGTTCAGGGAGCGGCGGTTTAGGGGTTAAACTATTTATTTATTTGCGGCGAGGTGCGGGATCAGCAGGATAGGGGTTAATAATTTTATTATAGAGGGCAACGGTATAGGGGGGGCAGGATAGGGGTTACTAGGTATAATGTAGGTGGCAGCGGTGTCCGGGAGCGGCTGTTTAGGGGTTAATACATTTATAAGAGTTGCGGCAGGGTCTAGGAGCGGCGGTTTAGGGGTTAATACATTTATAAGACTTGCGGCGGGGTCTAGGAGCGGCGGTTTAGGGGTTAGACACTTTATTTAGTTGCGGGGGGCTCCGGGGGCGCCGGTATAGGGGGTAGAACAGTGTAATTTAGTGTGAGTGCTTAGTGACAGGCTAGCAAGAAAGCTGTCAAACAGCCGAAGAGCAGCGAGATCGGATGAGTGATAACTCTCACAGTCCGCTGCTCATCGCCCCGCGGCTTTTTGACAGCTTTTTTTGATAACAGGCGTATTTTTTCAGGTCCGCGGCGGCGAAGGTGGGCGACCTTAGGCGGGCGTATTGGGCCGGCGAAGGCAGGAAAGTAGACACGTTGATAACTACCCCCCATGGACTCTCCTCCCCATGATGGAAATAAAATTATCAGGAAAGCATAATTTATGTTTTCCATCTAAAGGGGAGGAGAGTCCATGGCTTCATTCATTACTTTTGGGAAACATATATCCAAGCTTAGAGGACACTAAATGAAACCGGGAGGGTAAAAGGCGGACCCTAATCTGAGGGCACCACAGCCTGCAAAAGCTGTCTGCCAAAAGCAGGCTCCGCAGAAGCAAAAACATCACATTTGTAAAACTTTGTAAAAGTATGTAAGAAGGACCAGGTAGCTGTCTTACAAATCTGCTGCATAGAGGCCTCATTCTTGAAGTTGAATGAGCCGTGATCCTCTGAGGAGGCTTATGTCCCGCTGTCTAATAGCAAAGCAAATCCAGCTCCTCAACCAAAAAGACGAAGAGGCCTTCTGCCCCTTGCGCTTCCTGGAATACACCACAAAAATATATGTAGACTGTCTAATATCCTTTGTAGCCTGAAGATAGAACTTTAAGACACAAACCACATCCAGATTATGAAGTAACCTCTCCTTAGAAGAAGAAGGGTTAGGACACAAAGAAGGAACAATTATTTCCTGATTGATTTTACGGTTAGACACCATCTAGGGAAGAAACCCCAAACCAGTGCAAAGGACAGCCTTATCTGCATGAAAAACCAGGTAAGGAGGCTCGAATTGCAACGCAGCAAGCTCAGATACTCTGTGTGCCGATGCAATAGCCAACAGGAAGAGAACCTTCCAGGACATAATCTTAATATCAATGGAATGCATTGGCTCAAACAGAACCCTCTGCAATACCTTAAGGACCAAGATTAAGCTCCATGGGGGAGCAGACTGCCTAAAGACAGGCCTAATTCTAGACAGAGCTTGAACAAAAGATTGATAAAGTCAAAATCTGTCCCTTTAAGGAACTAGCGGCAAGACCCTTCTCCAAACCCTCCTGGAGAAAGGACAGAATCCTAGATACCTTCACCTTGTGCCAAGGATATCCATGTTCCTCACACCAGGACAAGTAAGTCCTCCACACCTTATGGTAGATGTGACAAGTGACTGGCTTCCTTGCCTGAACTAGAGTGTCAATCACACTTTTAGAAAACCCTCTCTTGGCTAAGACTAAGCATCCAATTTCCATGTGGTCAGCCTCAGAGAAATGAGATTTTGATGTTGAAAGGGACCCTGTTCCAGCAGATCCCTGCGACAGGGTAACCTCCATGGAGGAGAGGATGACATCCCCACCAGATCAGCAAACCATGTCCTCCGCGGCCACGATGGAGCAGTCAGGATGGTTGAAGCTCACTCCTGTTTGATGCGTGCCACTACACGAGGTAGAAGTGGTAACAATGGAAAAATGTAAGCTAGGCTGAATCCCCAAGGCACCGCTAAGGCATCTATGAGCTCTGTCTGGGGATCCCTCGACCTCGACCCGTATCGGGGTAGCTTGCAATTGAGTCTGGACGCCATGAGATCTATCGCCGGCATTCCCCATCTGAGACAAATCTCCGCAAACACTTCGGGGGGAAGAGACCATTCCCCGGATGGAAGGATTGCCTGCTGAGAAAGTCTGCTTGCTTTCCAGTTGTCCACACCTGGAATGTGGATCGCTGAAAGCGAGCAGCTGTGGGACTCTGCCCACTCCAAAACCTAAAACACCTCCCGCATTGCTAGGGAGCTCTTTGTACCCCCCTGATGGTTGATGTAAGCCACCGAAGTAATGTTGTCGGTCTGGAATCTGATGAAGCTTAATTACCCCAGAGGAGGCCATGCCCTCAGAGCATTGTAAATTGCTCGAAGTTCCAGAATATTTATCAGAAGGAGAGACTCCTCCCGGGTCCATTTTCCTAGTGCCATCCTGGCACCCCAAACAGCTCCCCATCCTGCGAGACTCGCGTCCATGGTCACAATCTCCGAGGACGGTCTCAAGAAGGATGTCCACAGGGCCAGATTCTCCGGACCAAGAGAGGGAGTCCCTGGTCCGAGCATCCATGGATATCTGCTGTGATAGATCTGAATGATCGCCGTTCCACTGTCTCAATATGCACAATTGAAGAGGTCTGAGATGGAACCTGGTGAATGGAATGACGTCTATGCTAGAGACCATGAGCCCGATCATCTCCATACACTGAGCCACCGAAGGGCTTGAGGAGGGCTGAAGGGCAAGACAGTTGGACGCAATCTTCCTGCGTCGTTGACCTGTGAAGAATATGTTAATGGACATAGAGTCTATTATTGTGCCCAGAAATTCCACCCTGTTGCTGGGAACCAGGGAACAATTTCCTGAGTTAATCTTCCAACCATGAGATTGGAGCAAGAAAAGAAGAGCCCTCGAATGATCCTCTGCGAGGCTGAATGACGGCGCCTCGACTAGGATGTCATCCAAATAGGGCACCACCGCAATGGATCTGGCCACTGCAAGTAGTACCCCCAGAACCTTCGTGAAGACTCTCGGGACCGTCGGCAGACCGAAGGGAAGGGACACAAACTGGAAGTGTTGGTCCAGAAACGCAAATCTTAAGAACTTGAAGTGGTCCCTGTGAATTGGAACATGGAGGTAAGCATCCTTCAAGTCTATTGTCGTCATGAACTGCCCCTCTTGAACTAGGGGCAGAATAGATCTGATCGTTTACATTTTGAATGATGGAACAGCCAGAAACTTGTTTAAACACTTTAGGTCCAGAATCGGGCGGAACGTGCCCTCCTTCTTTGGAACCACAAAAATATTTGAATAGTAACCTAGACCTCTTTCTACTTGGGGTACTGGTACAATAACACCTAGAGAGGAGAGATCCCTCACACATTCTAGAAAGGCCTCTCTCTTTTCTGGTCTTAAATACAGGTTTGACAGGAATCTACCCCTGGGCGGATGGGACCTGAATCCTATTCTGTAACCCTGGGCGACAACCTCCAGAACCCAAGGGTCCTGAACGTTCTGCAACCAGGCTTCAGAGAAGAGAGACAATATGCCCCCTAATTGGTCGGGGGCCGCCCCTTCATGACGATTTTGTCTCGGCAGGCTTCTTGTTCTGCTTGGACTTGTTCCAAGACTGAGCAGGCTTTTGCAGCAAACTGCTGGTGCTGGGCCTTGTCCGCACGAAAGGGACGAAAAGTAGATCTTTTAGGCTTAGCCTTCTTATCCTGCGGAAGAAAAACTCCCTTGCCTCCCGGCAATCAAAGGTTCCTCCGGAAGTTTTGGTTCCGGAACCTCCAGAGTAGCAAGCACTTGATTCAGCAAAAGAGCAAATTCTCTATCCTAAACCTAAAATTCAGGCTCCTCCACAGCCAGAGGATTAGATGACACAGACTCCAACCAAGAAGGAGCCTCCTCCAAAGAGTCAGAGTGGGCCTCGTCATTGTATAACGCCTCTGGTATTTCCAAAGGCGTAGACAACCCCTGGGAAGAAAAATAGATCTTTTAGGCTTAGCCTTCTTATCCTGCGGAAGAAAAGCTCCCTTGCCTCCCGGCAATCAAAGGTTCCTCCGGAAGTTTTGGTTCCGGAACCTCCAGAGTAGCAAGCACTTGCTTCAGCAAAAGCGCAAATTCTCTATCCTAAACCTAAAATTCAGGCTCCTCCGCAGCCAGAGGATTAGATGACACAGACTCCAACCAAGAAGGAGCCTCCTCCAAAGAGTCAGAGTGGGCCTCGTCATTGTATAACGCCTCTGGTATTTCCAAAGGCATAGACAACCCCTGGGGCGGGCTGCCCTGATACGCCCTACCCTTGCGCTTAGCAGAACATGGTAAGGCATGGATCACTTTTGATACCGTCGTTTGCAGTTGATCCGCAAAATCTGACGGCCAACGAATCTCTCCCTTAGGAGTAATGGTTGGACCCTGGGGCACTAGGAGATGAAAGCAGGGAATGCACCTCACGGGACAGGGAACCCTCAGGTGGATGGCTCAGTAGTACTAAACATTCTTTTATTTTTAGATGTCGCAACTTTATCAAGGCATGTGGAACATAGTTGAGCAGGCTGATCTACAAGAACCTCCTCACAATAAACACAGGAGTGAGACTTTGTTAGAGAGAGAGTACCCTCTAACGCGTTGGAGTCCTTCATAGCTTGTGCTTTTATTATGGACTAGATTAACCTAATAAACAGGCACCTTTATACCTCCAATGGCCGGGGCACTCCCCACATCCTATGACCCGGACTACAGAAACCGCTTTGTCTCCTGCACCGCTGATCAACAGGATCAACACAGGAAGTGGAGACCACCACACCCGGTCACATGGGATGCCTCGCAGTACTGCCCCTGCACTAAGGAGAAAACGTGCCAAAAACGGCCGTGCAAATACTCCCGGAAGTCAACCTGAAAGTTCCACAATTGCCAGAGCCTCATCTCGCACATAATGCAGCAATAACACAATAAACAATATCATGTATAAACCCCCCCTGTTCAATAATCCCCTTACCAGGAATATTAACCCTTGATTCCATAAGATAAAAGACGCCCCACTGTGACCCTGTCTTCTGTGTTATCATTGCGTATAAAAAATGAAACAATCTTACCAGAATCTATGCCGGGGAACAGGAACACGGCCCTTCAAGTGTGACAGGTAGAAGCATCGCTCCTGACATGGACTTGAGTGCAGAAAGCGAAACTCATCAACGCTGATTGCTTGTGGAGCTGTTAATATGTGTTGGGATGGTTTCGCAGAAACACTCTCCCTGCATCTCCGGACTCTTAACTTTCACCCAGGCTCTCACTGAGAGGCTGACAGGGCTACTTAAAACTCCAGTCCCATTCTGAAGAGTACTAATCTCCATAAGAGACTACTCCGAATCTTCAGCACTTCTCTGCCATCCTCCTGTGACAAAAGGCAAAGAATGGCTGGGGGATGAGGGGAGTGGGGGAGGTATTTAAGCCTTTGGCTGGGGTGTCTTTGCCTCCTCCTGGTGTCCAGGTTCTTAATTCCCAAAAGTAATGAATGAAGCCGTGGACTCTCCTCCCCTTTAGATGGAAATGCATGTTATGTACATCTCTATGGTAATAATAACACTGAACCAGATACGCATGTTATGTACAACTCTATGGTAATAATAACACTGAACCAGATATGCATGCTATGTACAACTCTATGGTAATAATAACACAGACCCAGATATTCATGTTATGTACAACTCTATGGTAATAATGACACTGAACCAGACATGTATGTTATGTACAATTCTATGGTAATAGTAACACCGAACCAGATATGCATGTTATGTACAACTCTATGGTAATAATAACACTGAACCATATTTGCATGTTATAGACAACTCTATGGTAATAACACCGAACCAGATATTTTTCTATTGATGTTAAATGTTCCCGAATTCTATATTTAAGATTCCTCCAGGTACACCCTGTATTCTGTATATTGTTTCCTACAGAGTTTACATGTAATAAGATACATAACAGGAATAATAATCCATTCTATAATTTATCTTATAGTTGGCTCATGTGGTTAAAGAATTTCAATGTATCCCCCACAATGCATTGTGTACAATAATTTTACACCATTCTTTCAAAAACTTTAAATTTCTCATCTAATCTTAGAAAAACTAACGCCTAGATTTAGAGTTCTGCGTTAGCCGTCAAAAGCAGCATTAAGGGGTCCTAACGCTGATTTTTACCGCCCGCTGGTATTTAGAGTCAGTCAGGAAAGGGTCTAACGCTCACATCCAAGCCGCGACTTTTCCATACCGCAGATCCCCTTACGCCATTTGCGTATCCTATCTTTTCAATGGGATCTTCCTAACGCCGGTATTTAGAGTCTTGGCTTGGCGACAAGACTCCAGCCGCAGAAAAAAGTCAGTAGTTAAGAGCTTTATGGGCTAACGCCGGTTTATAAAGCTCTTAACTACTGTGCTCTAAAGTACACTAACACCCATAAACTACCTATGTACCCCTAAACCGAGGCCCCCCCCACATCGCCGCCACTATAATAAATATTTTAACCCCTAATCTGCCGAACGCACACCGCCGCCACCTACATTACCCCTATGTACCCCTAATCTGCTGCCCCTAACATCGCCGACACCTACATAATATTTATTAACCCCTAATCTGCCCCCCCCCCCCCGTCGCCGCTATCTTACCTACACTTATTAACCCCTAATCTGCCGACCGGACCTCGCCGCTACTCTAATAAATGTATTAACCCCTAAACCGCCTCACTCCCGCCTCGCAAACCCTATAATAAATAGTATTAACCCCTAATTTGCCCTCCCTAACATCGCCGACACCTAACTTCAAGTATTAACCCCTAATCTGCCGACCGGACCTCGCCGCTACTCTAATAAATGTATTAACCCCTAAAGCTAAGTCTAACCCTAACCCTAACACCCCCCTAAATTAAATATAATTTTAATCTAACAAAATAAATTAAATATTATTAACTAAAGTCTTCCTATTTAAAGCTAAATACTTAACTGTAAAATAAACCCTAATATAGCTACAATATAACGAATAATTATATTGTAGCTATTTTAGGATTTATATTTATTTTACAGGCAACTTTGTATTTATTTTAACTAGGTACAATAGCTATTAAATAGTTATTAACCGGACCGGCAAACATCTTCATCCAAGCGGCATCTTCTATCTTCATCCATCCGACGAGGAGCGGCTCCATCTTCAAGACCTCCGGCGCGGAACATCCTCTTCTACCGACGACTACCGACGAATAAAGGTTCCTTTAAGTGACGTCATTCAAGTTGGCGTCCCTCAAATTCCGATTGGTTGATAGGATTCTATCAGCCAATCGAAATTAAGGTAGGAAAAATCTGTTCCGATCAGCCAATAGAATGCGAGTTCAATCTGATTGGCTGATTGGATCAACCAATCCGATTGAACTTGAATCTGATTGGCTGATTCAATCAGTCAATCAGATTTTTCCTACCTTAATTCCGATTGGCTGATAGAATCCTATCAGCCAATCGGAATTCGAGGGACGCCATTTTGGATGACGTCACTTAAAGGAACCTTCATTCTTCGGTAGTCGTCGGTAGAAGAGGATGTTCCGCGCCGGAGGTCTTGAAGATGGAGCCGCTCCTCGTCGGATGGATGAAGATAGAAGATGCCACTTGGATGAAGATGTTTGCCGGTCTGGATGTCCTCTTCTGCCCGGATAGGATGAAGACTTCTGCCACTCCGGATGTCTTCTTTTGGTCCATCGCTGCTCGGCTGAGTGAAGACGACTCAAGGTAGGGAGATCTTCAGGGGGTAGTGTTAGGTTTATTTAAGGGGGGTTTGGGTTAGAGTAGGGGTATGTGGGTGGTGGGTTGTAATGTTGGGGGGTGGTATTGTGTTTTTTTTTACAGGCAAAAGAGCTGATTTATTTGGGGCATGCCCCACAAAAAGCCCCTTTAAGGGCTGGTAAGGTAATAGAGCTGTTAACTATTTTAATTTAGATTAGGGTAGGGAATTGTTTTATTTTGGGGGGCTTTGTTATTTTATTAGGGGGCTTAGAGTAGGTGTAATTAGCTTAAAATTCTTGTAATCTTTTTTTATTTTTTGTAATTTAGTGTTTGTTTTTGTAATTTAGTTTAGTTTATTTAATTGTAGGTACCTGTAGTTAATTGATTTAATTTATTTATTGATAGTGTAGTGTTAGGTTTAATTGTAACTTAGGTTAGGATTTATTTTACAGGTAATTTTGTAATTATTTTAACTAGGTAGCTATTAAATAGTTAATAACTATTTCATAGCTATTGTACCTAGTTAAAATAAATACAAAGTTGCCTGTAAAATAAATATAAATCCTAAAATAGCTACAATATAATTATTATTTATATTGTAGCTATATTAGGGTTTATTTTACAGGTAAGTATTTAGCTTTAAATAGGAAGACTTTAGTTAATAATATTTATTTTGTTAGATTACAATTATATTTAATTTAGGGGGGGTGTTAGGGTTAGGGTTAGACTTAGCTTTAGGGGTTAATACATTTATTAGAGTAGCGGCGAGGTCCGGTCGGCAGATTAGGGGTTAATCCTTGAAGTTAGGTGTCGGCGATGTTAGGGAGGGCAGATTAGGGGTTAATACTATTTATTATAGGGTTTGGGAGGCAGGAGTGCAGCGGTTTAGGGGTTAATACATTTATTATAGTGGCGGCGAGGTCTGGTCGGCAGATTAGGGGTTAATAAGTGTATGTAAGGTAGCGGCGACGTTGGGGGGGGCAGATTAGGGGTTAATAAATATACTATAGGGGTCGGCGGTGTTGTGGGCAGCAGATTAGGGGTACATAGGTATAATGTAGGTTGCGGTGGTGTCCGGAGCGGCAGATTAGGGGTTAATAATATAATGCAGGTGTCAGCGATAGCGGGGTCGGCAGATTAGGGGTTAATAAGTGTAAGGTTAGGGGTGTTTAGACTCGGGGTTCATGTTAGGGTGTTAGGTGCAGACTTAGAAAGTGTTTCCCCATAGGAAACAATGGGGCTGCGTTGGGAGCTTAACGCTGCTTTTTTGCAGGTGTTAGGTTTTTTTTCATCCCAAACTGCCCCATTGTTTCCTATGGGGGAATCGTGCACCAGCACGTTTTCCTAGCTTACCGCTACCGTAAGCAACGCTGGTATTGAGAGTTGAAGTGGCGGTAAATATGCCTCTACGCTCCCTTTTTGGAGCCTAACGCAGCCCTTCAGAGAACTCTCAATACCAGCGTTATTTAAAAGGTGCGGGGGGGGGGGGAAACACGAGTAGCTAACGCACCCCTTTGCCCGCAACTAGCCGTAAGTTCTGTTCAATAAAGAGTTGTACTTTGTCTATCTATTTATTGAGGATAAATACTAGAGTATTTTAGTTATATTAGTGTCGTTCAAATATGCAAACACACGTGATAAAGTTGGATTTTAGTTACAATAAACAGTCATCATTTTCATAGCAATACATAAAATAAGGAAATGCATCTACTTAGTCTCTAATAGGGTAGATATTGTCCCATCTGTTCTGGGAGTCTGCTAACAAGATACCAATGACACAATGTAATTAAACTCCTGAATATTTAGCAATCGTGAGAACATTATTTACAGAATTCCAGCAGTTCTGGGATTTTGAAAACCCTGAAAATATTTGGATCTAAAGAACTTGTGCAATACAAACTTTGTTTTTGTTTTTTCTTGCACAAACAGGTCATTGAGCAAACAAACTATAATAAAAAACGTATATGTTCTAATTTGTTATTGTATCAACCCTGCGCTGTGTGTTTAACCCCCACAAAGGGCTAAACACACAACTTGGGGCACGCAGAGCACTGCTAGTCCCGATGAGTTACGCGACTAATGCTGCTCATCAGATCAGTGGTGAGTTCCGCTCAGGTACAACAGTGCTCAGCTGGTCCAAAACAGTATTTCTATAGTGTGTTTAACACCTTTGTGGGATATTATTGTTAGATATTTATCCATCTAATTCAGAATGTCATGCCCGTGTGACCTGCTTTTTATTGTATATATAGATCGGCAATACTCTCTGCTATATCATTTTACGATGCTTTTGCGTTTCACTCTGGTGTCTAACCTCTGCACGCCATAAAAAAAAACATTTACAGAGTCAGACAATTCCAATAAAAAATCCTGCATGAATATTTTTATAGTGAAATTAGGGATTAAACAGATTAATGAGAAATGTAAAACTTCTGTTTGTTGGAATCATTTTTTATTCGACAGTTTCTCTCCTCTGTAAAACCTGATTAATTCTGTGTCTGTCAGAGAGGCCCACGCGTTTCACTACCGCTTTTTTACATTCATTTCATGTTGCCCTGATTTTAAGGAATTGTTTGAAAAGAAAAAAAAATTCTAGTTCTTTGTGCTGGTGTCTTATATAAAGCTACCTGCCAACTGGAAGCTCTGGTAAAGAGATGTGGTGCAGAATTACACAGAAATAAACTGTTCTTATGGCTCAATCTCCTGGTGCCCGCGACCCCTGGTACATGTGTCATTACTGACATAGAAACACAGAACCATAACAAGTCTGCCTGAAATATCATAAAAGTTTAAACTTAATTAGTATGTATGTAGGATAGCCTTATGCTTATCCCAGACAGTAATTAGTACGTAGGATAGCCTTATGCTTATCTTAGGCATTAATTAGTACGTAGGATAGCCTTATGTTATCTCAGGCATTAATTAGTATGTTGGATAGCCTTATGCTTATACCAGGCATTAATTAGCAAGTAGGATAGCCTTATGCTTATCTCAGGCATTAAGTAGTACATAGGATAGCCGTATGCTTATTCCCGGCATTAATTAATATATAGGATAGCCTTATGCTTATACCAGGCATTAATTAACAAGTAGGATAGCCTTATGCTTATCTCAGGCATTAAGTAGTACATAGGATAGCCGTATGCTTATTCCCGGCATTAATTAATATATAGGATAGCCTTATGCTTATACCAGGCATTAATTCGTAAGTAGGATAGCCTTATGCTTATCTCAGGCATTAATTGGTACATAGGATAGCCTTATGCTTATTCCCGTGATTAATTAGTATATAGGATAGCCTTATGCTTATCTCAGGCATTAATTAGTATGTTGGATAGCCTTATTCTTTCCCAGGCAATAATTAGTATGTAGGATAGCCTTATGCTTATCCAAAGCATTAATTAGTGCATAGGATAGTCTTATACTTATCCCAGGCATTAATTAGTATGTAGGATAGCCTTATGCTTATCCCAAGCACTAATTAATATGTAGTATAGAATTATGTTTATCCCATGCATTAATTAGTAAGCAAGATAGCCTTATGCTTTTCCTAGGCATTGATTATTATGTAGGATAGCCTTAAGCTTATCCCAGGCATTCATTAGTACGTAGGATAGCCTTAAGCTTATCCCAGGCATTATTATGTAGGGTAGCCTTATGCTTATCCTATGCATTAATTAGTATGTGGGTAGCCTTATGCTTCTCCCAGGCATTAATTAGTATGTAGGATAGCCTTATACTTATCCCAGGCATTAATTAGTATGTAGGATGGCCTTATGCTTTTCTCAAGCATTAATTAGTATGTAGGTTAGTCTTATGCTTATCCCAGGCATTAATTAGTATTTAGGATAGCCTTATGCTTATCTCAGGCATTAATTAGCACATAGGATAGCCTTAAGCTTATCCCAGGCATTAATTAGTACGTAGGATAGCCTTAAGCTTATCCCAGGCATTATTATGTAGGGTAGCCTTATGCTTATCCTATGCATTAATTAGTATGTGGGTAGCCTTATGCTTCTCCCAGGCATTAATTAGTATGTAGGATAGCCTTATGCTTATCCCAGGCATTAATTAGTATGTAGGATGGCCTTATGCTTTTCTCAAGCATTAATTAGTATGTAGATTAGTCTTATGCTTATCCCAGGCAGTAATTAGTATGTAGTATAGCCTTATGCTTATCTCAGGCATTAATTAGCACATAGGATAGCCTTAAGCTTATCCCCGGCATTAATTAGTACATAGGATAGCCTTATGCTTAACCCAGACATTAATTAGTAAGTAGGATAGCCTATGCTTTTCCCAGGCATTAATTAGTAGGTAGGATAGCCTTATGCTTATCCCAGGCATTAATTAGTACGTAGGATAGCCTTATGCTTATCCCAGGCACTAATTAATATGTAGGATAGTCTTATGCTTATCCCATGCGTTAATTAGTATGTAGGATAGCCTTATTCGTATCCTAGGCATTAATTAGTACGTAGGATAGCCTTAAGCTTATCCCAGGCAAGAATTAGTATGTAAGGTAGCCTTATGCTTATCCCAGGCATTAATTAGTACGAAGGATAGCGTTAATCTTATCACAGGCATTAATTAGTACATAGGATAGCGTTAAGCTTATCCCAGGCATTATTATGTAGGATAGCCTTATGCTTATCCGAGGCATAAATTAGTATGTGGGTAGCCTTATGCTTATCCCAGGCATTAATTAGTATGTAGGATAGTCTTATGCTTATCCCTGGCATTAATTAGTACATAGGATAGATGTATGCTTATCCCAGGCATTAATTAGTATGTAGGATAGCCTTATGCTTATCTCAAGCATTAATTAGTTTGTAGGTTAGTCTTATGCTTATACCAGGCATTAATTAGTATGTAGGGTAGCCTTATGCTTATCCTAGGCATTAATTAGCATGTAGGTAGCCTTATGCATATTCCAGGCACTAATTAGTATGTAGGATAGCCTTATGCTTATACCAGGCATTCATTAGTATGTAGGATAGCCTTATGCTTATCTCAGGCATTAATTAGTACGTAGGATAGACTTAAGTTTATCCCCGGCATTAATTAGTACATACGATAGCTGTATGCTTTTCCCAGGCATTAATTAGTACGTAGGCTATCCTTATGCTTATCCCAGGCATTAATTAGTACATAGGATAGTCTTATACTTATCCCAGGCATTAATTAGTACGTAGGATAGCCTTATGCTTATCCCAGGCACTAATTAATATGTAGGATAGTCTTATGCTTATCCCATGCGTTAATTAGTACGTAGGATAGCCTTATGCATATCCTAGGCATTAATTAGTACGAAGGATAGCCTTAATCTTATCTTAGGCATTAATTAGTACATAGGATAGTGTTACGCTTAACCCAGCCATTAATTAGTACATAGGATAGATGTATGCTTATCACAGGCATTAATTAGTACATAGGATAGCGTTAAGCTTATCCCAGGCATTATTATGTAGGATAGCCTTATGCTTATCCGAGGCATAAATTAGTATGTGGGTAGCCTTATGCTTATCCCAGGCATTAATTAGTATGTAGGATAGTCTTATGCTTATCCCTGGCATTAATTAGTACATAGGATAGATGTATGCTTATCCCAGGCATTAATTAGTATGTAGGATAGCCTTATGCTTATCTCAAGCATTAATTAGTTTGTAGGTTAGTCTTATGCTTATACCAGGCATTAATTAGTATGTAGGGTAGCCTTATGCTTATCCTAGGCATTAATTAGCATGTAGGTAGCCTTATGCATATTCCAGGCACTAATTAGTATGTAGGATAGCCTTATGCTTATACCAGGCATTCATTAGTATGTAGGATAGCCTTATGCTTATCTCAGGCATTAATTAGTACGTAGGATAGACTTAAGTTTATCCCCGGCATTAATTAGTACATACGATAGCTGTATGCTTTTCCCAGGCATTAATTAGTACGTAGGCTATCCTTATGCTTATCCCAGGCATTAATTAGTACATAGGATAGTCTTATACTTATCCCAGGCATTAATTAGTACGTAGGATAGCCTTATGCTTATCCCAGGCACTAATTAATATGTAGGATAGTCTTATGCTTATCCCATGCGTTAATTAGTACGTAGGATAGCCTTATGCATATCCTAGGCATTAATTAGTACGAAGGATAGCCTTAATCTTATCTTAGGCATTAATTAGTACATAGGATAGCGTTACGCTTAACCCAGCCATTAATTAGTACATAGGATAGATGTATGCTTATCACAGGCATTAATTAGTACATAGGATAGCGTTAAGCTTATCCCAGGCATTATTATGTAGGATAGCCTTATGCTTATCCGAGGCATAAATTAGTATGTGGGTAGCCTTATGCTTATCCCAGGCATTAATTAGTATGTAGGATAGTCTTATGCTTATCCCTGGCATTAATTAGTACATAGGATAGATGTATGCTTATCCCAGGCATTAATTAGTATGTAGGATAGCCTTATGCTTATCTCAAGCATTAATTAGTTTGTAGGTTAGTCTTATGCTTATACCAGGCATTAATTAGTATGTAGGGTAGCCTTATGCTTATCCTAGGCATTAATTAGCATGTAGGTAGCCTTATGCATATTCCAGGCACTAATTAGTATGTAGGATAGCCTTATGCTTATACCAGGCATTCATTAGTATGTAGGATAGCCTTATGCTTATCTCAGGCATTAATTAGTACGTAGGATAGACTTAAGTTTATCCCCGGCATTAATTAGTACATACGATAGCTGTATGCTTTTCCCAGGCATTAATTAGTACGTAGGCTATCCTTATGCTTATCCCAGGCATTAATTAGTACATAGGATAGTCTTATACTTATCCCAGGCATTAATTAGTACGTAGGATAGCCTTATGCTTATCCCAGGCACTAATTAATATGTAGGATAGTCTTATGCTTATCCCATGCGTTAATTAGTACGTAGGATAGCCTTATGCATATCCTAGGCATTAATTAGTACGAAGGATAGCCTTAATCTTATCTTAGGCATTAATTAGTACATAGGATAGCGTTACGCTTAACCCAGCCATTAATTAGTACATAGGATAGATGTATGCTTATCCCAGGCATTAATTAGTATGTAGGATAGCCTTATGCATATCTCAGGAATTAATTAGTATGTAATATAGCCTTATGCTTAACCCAGGAAGTAATTAGTATGTAGGATAGCCTTATGCTTATCCCAGGCAGTAATTAGTACGTAGGATAGCCTTATGCTTATCCCAGGCAGTAATTAGTATGTAGGATATCCTTATGCTTATCCCTGGCATTAATTAGTACATAAAATAGATGTATGCTTATCCCAGGCATTACTTAGTATGTAGGATAGCCTTATGCTTATCTCAGGCATTAATTAGTATGTAGGTTAGACGTATGCTTATCCCAGGCATTAATTAGTATGCAGGGTAGCATTATGCTTATCCTAGGCATTAAAGGGACAGTCAAGTCCCAAAAAACTTGCATTAATTAACTAGGGCATGTAATGTTAAACAACTTTCCAATTTACTTTTATCACCAATTTTGCTTTGTTCTCTTGATATTCTTAGTTGAAAACTAAAATTAGGAGGTTCATATGCTAATTTCTTAGACCTTGAAGACTGACTCTAATCTGAATACATTTTGACCACTAGAGGGCATTAGTTCATGTGTTTCATATAGATAACATTGAGCTCATGCACATGAAGTGACCTAGGAGTGAGCACTGATTGGCTAAAATACAAGTCTGTCAAAAGAACTGGAATAAGGGGGCAGTCAGCAGAAGCTTAGATACAATGTAATAACAGAGGTACAACTTGTATTATTATGACTGTGTTGGTTATGCAAAACAGGGGAATGGGTATTAAAGGTATTATCTTTCTTTTCAAACAACAAAAATTCTGGTGTTGACTGTCCCTTTAATTAGTAATTAGGTAGCCTTATGCTTATCCCAGGCATTAATTAGTATGTTGGATAACTGAAAAAGGAATTTAAGTTTAGCTCCTAAACAAACAAAGATTCTATAGAATAAACTGGCAAATGTGACAAAGAATTGCCCAAAGATACTGATGACAGCGATCAGCTGCTGATGAAGGCGTGAGTATGAACGCACCTCCACACCACGATAAGCCTTATGCTTATCCTAGGCATTAATTAGTATGTAGGATAGACTTATGCTTTTCCTACGCATTAATTAGTATGTATGATACCCTTATGCTTATCCCAGGCATTAATTAGTATGTAGTATAGCCTGATGCTTATCCCCAGCATTAATTAGTACATAGGATAACCTTATGCTTATCCCCAGCATTAATTAGTACATAGGATAGCCTTATGCTTTTCCTAGGCATTAATTAGTATGTTTGATACCCTTATGCATATCCCAGGCATTAATTAGTACATAGGATAACCTTATGCTTATCCCAGGCATTAATTAGTAAGTAGTATAGCCTGATGCTTATCCCCAGCATTAATTAGTACATAGGATAACCTTATGCTTATCCCCAGCATTAATTAGTACATAGGATAGCCTTATGCTTATCCCAGGCATTAATTAGTATGTAGGATAGCCTTATGTTTATCTCAGGCATTAATTATTATATAGGGTATGTGACGGATACCCCCGGCTACCCCGACTGGGTAGCTCCGCCAAAAGGGGTCCTGCTTCCTCCCTGCCGACTGCAGCTATGTAGCTGGCAAGTGACCACAGCCTGTAGCCACTCCTGATGCCTGACAGCACCAGTACTCAGGGTCCCACCCTGTGGCAGACTCCAGCTACCCGGTCTAGGTAGCTCTTCCAGCGTGTCCTTCCTCTTCCTGGAATAGGCTGCTATGTAGCTCAGGAAAGTGATTTTAGCTGGAGCTCACCCAAATAACTAGACAGACTAGCATTCAGGTGGATCAAGAACTAATTTTATTGAGAACACACACTCCTTTTATACACACATCTCATCTTGATAACAAAAAGGACAATCCCACAATTTTCCCGCCATTCCCGCCACTCCAAACAGCCCGGTACCTCCATAGGAGCCACAGTCTCACATAATCCCAATATTAGGGGTGGCGGTTTCGGGTGATCCCGGTGAAGCGGCGGCACTTCCAGGGTGTCATTTTAATTCTCTCGGTCCCCAGATTCCACAGTCCAAAAATCAGCATGATGGGGTTAGTTATGGGGTTAGGGGTGTCCAATACCCCCGGTTCCCAAAGGAGCTCCCCTCCGGCAATTCCCCCACCCCTTGTACTCCCCATGGGCTACTAATCCCCAAAAGAGCGGAGCTCTGAGGCATATGGTTGCTGGAGTGATCTGGGTTAAAGTTAGCGGGTGTTCTGCTGTCCTGTGGCCGACCGGGAGTTCCAGGAGCCTGGCCAGCCTGAGAGGGGTTAGGCGGTGTCCGTTGTGAGGCGGCCGACGGGAGTTCCAGGAGCCCGGCCAGCCTAGGAGGGTTTTCCTGGTCATAAACCAACTCTTCTCTGAACACAAAAACAAGCCAAAACTAAGCAAACAAACAGCTTCCAGAGATGGTGGTTGCTCTGAGGAACCCAAAACCACTGAGAAACAACAGGGGTGAGGTTGTAGGGGGGGTTGGGGGTAGCCTTAGCTGTCTGGTATCCGTGACATCTCCCCCCCCTCCAGTTCAGCAGACCCGGCTAGACCCTTAACGGGTCGGCCTGGGGCTGTCTGACGGTGGCCCTCCACTTGTCGGTTGCTGGGAGAGGTTATCCCATCTCTCCTGAGCTTGGGGCATCCTGGGGGGTTCCTGCTGGTGTTTATACCCTGCGCCCTGGGCGCAGGGATAGTCACATAATGCAAAGTCCCAAACAAGTTTGCTAAGGCCGGCTCCCAAACAATTGCTGTTCCACAAGTTCCAGTGTCCTTGAGTAACATGGCCAAACTGTCTCCCTCTGTGACACTCTGTTGAGAACCGGCTGACCCACCCACAAACAATGCCAGTGCCGGTTTCCCGGCAGTATACCCACCCCAGAGGGGGAGGTTGCTCCTTGGTGGGGCAGGTAAAGCTCGGGTGCCCAAACATGTGGCACCAACTGAATACACTTTTATCCTCCTTGCCCAATGCAACACCTGCCCCTGTGAGAAATACTCCGGGACAAGAAAAGGGTAGAGACCCTGCCAAGCTACTGAGGGGAGAGTCCGTCTGTCTCTTCACCTGAGAAGGAGATCTACCGCTGGGGAGGGAGGTGTGCTACTTCCGCTCCATGGGAAACTGTGCTGCCGCTGGGGAGAGAGACCAACTGTTTCCTCTCCCAGGAAGGGGTTCTGTTTACGGGGAGGGAGGATGACTACCTCCGCTCCCAGGGGATGGCTCTGCCGCTGGGGAGAGAGACCGACTGTCTCCTCTCCTGGATCCTGGCTCTGCCGCTGGAGAGAGAGACCAACTGTCTCCTCTCCCAGCTCCTGGCTCTGCCACTGGGGAGAGAGACCGGCTGTCTCCTCTCCCAGGAAGGGGTTCTGTTTATGGGGAGGGAGGACGACTACCTCCGCTCCCAGGGGATGGCTCTGCCGTTGGGGAGAGAGACCGACTGTCTCCTCTCCCGGGAAGGGGTTCTGTTTCTGGGGAGAGTTACTGACATCCATCTCTACCTGCAAGGGGTTCTCTGTAAGGGGAGGGAGGACGACTACCTCCGCTCCCAGGTTTCCTGGAGCTGTTACAGGTGCTGGGCAGAGGCCGGCGGCTCTCTGCCCTGTTGTCAGCACTTCTGCTGGGGTGGCTCCCTTGTCCAAGTCTATAAGCTCAGAGCCAGACTGCTGATCAGGATCCAGCAGCCCTGGTTCCCTTTCTCTTTGCTGCCACTCCTCCACAGTCAAACTCCATGAATCCCAGAGGGCTGCACCCCAGATCTGTATGACCCTGGCATGCTGCTTAGCGAGATCCAGCAGCCTCTTGTATTCCTTTACCAGTGCCTCTTCCTGGTCAATTATAAAATCCAGATCGTCCAGCAGCCAGGTCTCCTCCAAGAGATCCAGCAGTTCCCCTTGGAGCCCAGAGATATCCTCCAGACCCTGGTCTGTCTCGCTCCCAAACTGTGGGTCCTCTGTCCTTTTTGTAAACAACAATCCAGGGCCGCCGAAGCCAAAGCCCTATGTGGGGGATCCTTCCTCCAGCCATGGCTGTGCTTGCATAGCGAGCCATTAGAGGGCTCGATAGCCGTCCTCCACCCACATCTCTTGCTGGATCAGTCTATGTAGAACAGCTAGCCATTCCTTCTTTGGCTGTTCTCCCAGGAAAGGCAGTCTCAAGGTCCACCATACCCGGAATCTCGTGTCATTCGTGGGGAGGACCTTTCCATTTTCCTGCTCCTGTTGCAGAGCCTCCCACCAAAGGTCTCGGAGGGCAAGGTTCCTCCATGTCAGAACGTCCTGTTCCGAACAAGGATCATTTGTTCCAGTCAGCATCTTTTGTACTCTCCCTAGGAACACTGCCTCCATATTTACCGGCTACTGTGGTACGTCTCCTCTGTCAGCAGGAACCTTGTAAAAGAAGCAGATCCCACCGCTGCCAGCCAATGTGACGGATACCCCAACTGGGTAGCTCCGCCAAATGGGGTCTTGCTTCCTCCCTGCCGACTGCAGCTATGTAGCTGGCAAGTGACCACAGCCTGTAGCCACTCCTGATGCCTGACAGCACCAGTACTCAGGGTCCCACCCTGTGGCAGACTCCAGCTACCCGGACTAGGTAGCTCTTCCAGCGTGTCCTTCCTCTGCCTGGAATAGGCTGCTATGTAGCTCAGGAAAGTGATTTTAGCTGGAGCTCACCCAAATAACTAGACAGTCTAGCCTTCAGGTGGATCAAGAACTGATTTTATTGAGAACACACACTCCTTTTATACACACATCTCATCTTGATAACAAAAAGGACAATCCCACAATTTTCCCGCCATTCCCGTCACTCCAGACAGCCCGGCACCTCCATAGAAGCCACAGTCTCACATAATCCCAATACTTAGGGGTGGCGGTTTTGGGTGATCCCGGTGAAGCGGCGGCACTTCCAGGGTGTCATTTTAAAGCTCTCGGACCCCAGATTCCACAGTCCAAAAATCAGCATGATTCGTTACTGGGGACCGGAGTTACAGTCAGTTGAAATTATGGGGTTAGGGGTGTCCAAAACCCCTAGTTCCCAAAGGAGCTCCCCTCCGGCAATTCCCCCACCCCTTGTACTCCCCATGGGCTACTAATCCCCAAAAGAGCGGAACACTGGGGCACATGGTTGCTGGAGCGACCTGGGTTAAAGTTAGCGGGTGTTCTGCTGTCCTGTAGCTGACCTGGAGTTCCAGGAGCCTGGCCAGCCTGAGAGGGGTTAGGCGGGTGTCCGTTGTGAGGCGGCCGACCGGGAGTTCCAGGAGCCCGGCCAGCCTAGGAGGGTTTTCCTGGTCATAAACCAATTCTTCTCTGAACACAAAAACAAGCCAAAACTAAGCAAACAAACAGCTTCCAGAGATGGTGGTTGCTCTGAGGAGCCCAAAACCACTGAGAAACAACAGGGGTGAGGTTGTAGGGGGGGGGTTGGGGGTAGCCTTAGCTGTCTGGTATCCATGACAGGGTAGTCTTATGCTTACCCCAGAGATTAATTAGTACGTAGGATAGCCTTATACTTATCCTAGGCACTAATTAGTACGTAGGATAGCATTATGCTTAACCCAGGCACTAATTAGTACGTAGGATAGCCTTATGCTTATCCCAGGCATTAATTAGTACATACGATAGCCGTATGCTTATCCCAGGCAATAATTAGTACATAGGATAGCCTTATGCTTATCCCAGGCATTATTTAGTACATAGGATAGCCTTATGCTTATTCCAGGCATTAATTAGTATGTAGGAAAGCCTTATGCTTATCCCAGGCATTAATTAGTATGAAGAATAGCCTTATGCTTATCAGGTGAGTCTGATCCGAGGGGGCAGATGGCTCTGATCTGGAGGGGGCAGGTGAGTCTGATTGAGGGGGTAGCTGGGTCTGATCTGGGTGGGCAGCTGGGTCTGATCTGTGTTGTGTAAGGGAGTCTGATTTGGGGGGTGTAGGTGAGTCTGATCTGGGGGGGAGAGGTGAGTCTGATCTGGGGGGGCAGGTGAGCCTGATTTGGGGGGGGGCAGATGAGTCTGATTTGGGGCGGCAGATGAGTCTGATCTAGGGGGGCAGGTGAGTCTGATCTGAAGGGGCAGGTGAGTCTGTTCTGAGGGGGCAGGTGAGTCTGTTCTGAGGGGGCAGGCGAGTCTGATCTGGGGGGGCATGTGAGTCTGATCTGGGGGGCAGGTGAGTCTGATCGGGGGGAGCAGGTGAGTCTGATTGGGGGGGCAGGTAAGTCTGATCTGGGAGGGGCAGGTGAGTCTGACCTGGGGGGCAGGTTAGTCTGACCTGGGGGGTGCAGGTTAGTCTGTTCTGGGGGGTGCAGGTGGTCCTGTTCTGGGTGGTGCAGGTGGTTCTGTTCTGGGGGGCAGGTGAGTCTGATCTGGGGATGCAGGTGGGTCTATTCTGGAGGGGGGCAGGTGAGTTATCTAGGGGGTGCATGTGGGTCTGTTCTGGGTGGGCAAGTGAGTCTGATCTGGGGGGCATGTGAGTCTGATCTAGGGGTGCAGGTGGGTCTGTTCTGGGGCGGCAGGTGAGTCTGCTCTGGGGGCAGGTAAGTCTGATCTGGGGTGCAGGTGAGTCTGTTCTGGGGGGCAGGTGAGTGTGATCTGGGGGATGCAGGTGGGTCTGTTCTGGGGGGCAGGTGAGTCTGATCTGGGGTGCAGGTGAGTGTGATCTGGGGGATGCAGGTGGGTCTGTTCTGGGGGGCAGGTGAGTCTGATCTGGGGTGCAGGTGAGTCTGTTCTGGGGGCAGGTGAGTGTGATCTGGGGGATGCAGGTGGGTCTGTTCTGGGGGGGCAGGTGAGTCTGATCTAGAGGAGGAGGTTAATTAGATTTGGGGAGATATGTATTTAGGATTTGTTGGAACATAATCTGTGCTGTATTTTGCCCCATAACCAAACCTCAGCCCCAGGCATCACATAATACAATGCTCTCACATCACACTCCCCTTCACAAGTCCTTCACACAGAATCCTGATCTGTAGCGCTGTGGTGGAGAGCTCTCCCACATACAATAAGTGTACGTCTTGCAGCAGAGCTGGATTTGACTTTGCAGGAACAGCTGGTGACAAACAGCCAGCACAGACCAACCCAGAGAATAAAACTATCTGACAGCTGTGGAGCAGTGTGCATGATAAATGAATCCATTCTTTGTCAACCAGAACAACCTTTATGTAGGTTCCAAGACAGACAGGATTGTATGTTCCATATAGCGCTCAGTGCTGCCAGGCCCCATATAACCACATATGTGAAGTAATACCACAGAATACTTATAACTCAAGGATCTTCGTCAGACAAACATATGCATAAAGCTAGCCTAGAACCTAACCACAACTACTCCAACCTTACCGGACGAGCATTAGCATAAGGCTAGCCTAGAACCTAACCACAACTGCTCCAACCTCACTGGACGAACATATGCATAAGGCTACTAGTAGCCAGTACACAGCACCTATTGTGTATTATATCTTACCGTGTTGGAAGGGTGGTATCTATACCTCTTCTTAATCAATTTATTTCAACATGTGGTCCCTTTTATTCCAAAGTAGTGCCATTGGGCTCCCTTTCTTTGCATATGCATAAGGCTAGCCTAGAACCTAAACACAACTGCTCCAACTTCACCGGACGAACATATGCATAAGGCTTGTCTAGAACCTAACCACAACTGCTCCAACCTCATCGGACGAACATATGCATAAAGCTAGCCTAGACCCTAACCACAACTGCTCCAACCTCACCGGACGAACATATGCATAAGGCTAGCCTAGAACCTAAACACAAGTGCTCCAACCTCACCGGACGAAAATATGCATAAAGCTAGCCTAGAATCTAACCACAACTGCTCCAACCTCACCGGACGAACATATGCATAAGGCTAGCCTAGAACCTAAACATAACTGCTCCAACCTAATCGGACGAACATATGCATAAGGCTAGCCTAGAACCTAAACACAAGTGCTCCAACCTCACCGGACGAACATATGCATAAAGCCTTAGCCTAGAACCTAATCACAACTGCTCCAACCTCACCGGTTGAACATACAGGGAGTGCAGAATTATTAGGCAAGTTGTATTTTTGAGGATTCATTTTATTATTGAACAACAACCATGTTCTCAATGAACCCAAAAAACTCATTAATATCAAAGCTGAATAGTTTTGGAAGTAGTTTTTAGTTTGTTTTTAGTTATAGCTATTTTAGGGGGATATCTGTGTGTGAAGGTGACTATTACTGTGCATAATTATTAGGCATCTTAACAAAAAACAAATATATACCCATTTCAATTATTTATTTTTACCAGTGAAACCAATATAACATCTCAACATTCACAAATATACATTTCTGACATTCAAAAACAAAACAAAAACAAATCAGTGACCAATATAGCCACCTTTCTTTGCAAGGACACTCAAAAGCCTGCCATCCATGGATTCTGTCAGTGTTTTGATATGTTCACCATCAACATTGCGTGCAGCAGCAACCACAGCCTCCCAGACACTGTTCAGAGAGGTGTACTGTTTTCCCTCCTTGTAAATCTCACATTTGATGATGGACCACAGGTTCTCAATGGGGTTCAGATCAGGTGAACAAGGAGGCCATGTCATTAGATTTTCTTCTTTTATACCCTTTCTTGCCAGCCACGCTGTGGAGTACTTGGACGCGTGTGATGGAGCATTGTCCTGCATGAAAATCATGTTTTTCTTGAAGGATGCAGACTTCTTCCTGTACCACTGCTTGAAGAAGGTGTCTTCCAGAAACTGGCAGTAGGACTGGGAGTTGAGCTTGACTCCATCCTCAACCCGAAAAGGCCCCACAAGCTCATCTTTGATGATACCAGCCCAAACCAGTACTCCACCTCCACCTTGCTGGCGTCTGAGTCGGACTGGAGCTCTCTGCCCTTTACCAATCCAGCCACGGGCCCATCCATCTGGCCCATCAAGACTCACTCTCATTTCATCAGTCCCTAAAACCTTAGAAAAATCAGTCTTGAGATATTTCTTGGCCCAGTCTTGACGTTTCAGCTTGTGTGTCTTGTTCAGTGGTGGTCGTCTTTCAGCCTTTCTTACCTTGGCCATGTCTCTGAGTATTGCACACCTTGTGCTTTTGGGCACTCCAGTGATGTTGCAGCTCTGAAATATGGCCAAACTGGTGGCAAGTGGCATCTTGGCAGCTGCACGCTTGACTTTTCTCAGTTCATGGGCAGTTATTTTGCGCCTTGGTTTTTCCACACGCTTCTTGCGACCCTGTTGACTATTTTGAATGAAACGCTTGATTGTTCGATGATCACGCTTCAGAAGCTTTGCAATTTTAAGAGTGCTGCATCCCTCTGCAAGATATCTCACTATTTTTGACTTTTCTGAGCCTGTCAAGTCCTTCTTTTGACCCATTTTGCCAAAGGAAAGGAAGTTGCCTAATAATTATGCACACCTGATATAGGGTGTTGATGTCATTAGACCACACCCCTTCTCATTACAGAGATGCACATCACCTAATATGCTTAATTGGTAGTAGGCTTTCGAGCCTATACAGCTTGGAGTAAGACAACATGCATAAAGAGGATGATGTGGTCAAAATACTCATTTGCCTAATAATTCTGCACTCCCTGTATACATAAGCCTAGCCTAGAACCATAACCACAACTGCTCCAACCTCACCGGATGAAAATATGCATAAAGTTAGCCTAGAACCTAACCACAACTGCTGCAACCTCAACCGATGAACATATGCATAATGACAGCTGCTCCTCTCTAACCTTAAGAAATCTCATCAGCCAAATATATGTATAAGACCTTAGCCTAGGATCTAACGTATACATAAGTACAGCTACAGTCAGACTAAACATTATGTAGGAACCAGGGGACGTGTATTATGTGATAAGTTACACACAACTCTATGTATCGCCATCAGCGCTCGATGACAAATAATTACCTTTATCAGGTTACAGAATAAAGGCCTAGATTTGGAGTTTGGCGGTAGCCGTGAAAACCAGTGTTAGAGGCTCCTAACGCTGGTTTTAGGCTACCGCCGGTATTTGGAGTCAGTCAAAAAAGGGTCTAACGCTCACTTTTCAGCCGCAACTTTTCCATACCGCAGATCCCCTTACGTCAATTGCGTATCCTATCTTTTCAATGGGATCTTTCTAACTCCGGTATTTAGAGTCGTGGCTGAAGTGAGCATTAGAAATCTAACGACAAAACTCCAGCCGCAGAAAAAAGTCAGTAGTTAAGAGCTTTCTGGGCTAATGCCGGTTCATAAAGCTCTTAACTACTGTGCTCTAAAGTACACTAACACCCATAAACTACCTATGTACCCCTAAACCGAGGTCCCCCCACATCGCCGCCACTCGATTAATTTTTTTTAACCCCTAATCTGCCGACCGCCACCTACGTTATCCTTATGTACCCCTAATCTGCTGCCCCTAACACCGCCGACCCCTGTATTATATTTATTAACCCCTAATCTGCCCCCCACAACGTCGCCGCTACCTACCTACAATAATTAACCCCTAATCTGCCGACCGCAAAGAGCCGCCACCTACATTATAGCTATGTACCCCTAATCTGCTGCCCCTAACACCGCCGACCCCTATATTATATTTATTAACCCCTAATCTGCCCCCCTCAACGTCGCCTCCACCTGCCTACACTTATTAACCCCTAATCTGCAGAGTGGACCGCACCGCTACTATAATAAAGTTATTAACCCCTAATCCGCCTCACTAACCCTATAATAAATAGTATTAACCCCTAATCTGCCTTCCCTAACATCGCCGACACCTAACTTCAAACATTAACCCCTAATCTGCCGACTGGAGCTCACAGCTATTCTAATAAATGAATTAACCCCTAAAGCTAAGTCTAACCCTAACACTAACACCACCCTAAATTAAATATAATTTAAATCTAACGAAATTAATTAAGTCTTATTAAATAAATTATTCCTATTTAAAGCTAAATACTTACCTGTAAAATAAATCCTAATATAGCTACAATATAAATTATAATTATATTATAGCTATTTTAGGATTTATATTTATTTTACAGGTAACTTTGTATTTATTTTAACCAGGTACAATAGCTATTAAATAGTTAAGAACTATTTAATAGCTAAAATAGTTAAAATAATTACAAAATTACCTGTAAAATAAATCCTAACCTAAGTTACAATTAAACCTAACACTACACTATCAATAAATTAATTAAATAAAATACCTACAATTACCTACTATTAAACCTAACACTACACTATCAATACATTAATTAAATACAGTATCTACAAATAAATACAATGAAATAAACTAACTAAAGTACAAAAAATAAAAAAGAACTAAGTTACAAAAAATAACAAAATATTTACAAACATCAGAAAAATATTACAACAATTTTAAACTAATTACACCTACTCTAAGCCCCCTAATAAAATAACAAAGCACCCCAAAATAAAAAATGCCCTACCCTATTCTAAATTACAAAAGTTCAAAGCTCTTTTACCTTACCAGCCCTGAACAGGGCCCTTTGCGGGGCATGCCTCAAGAAATTCAGCTCTTTTTCCTGTAAAAAAACACATACAATACCCCCCCCCAACATTACAACCCACCACCCACATACCCCTAATCTAACCAAACCCCCTTAAATAAACCTAACACTAAGCCCCTGAAGATCTTCCTACCTTATCTTCACCATACCAGGTTCACCGATCGATCCAGAAGAGCTCCTCCGATGTCCTGATCCAAGCCCAAGCAGGGGGCTGAAGATGTCCATGATCCGGCTGAAGTCATCATCCAAGCGGGAGCTGAAAAGGTCCATGATCCGGCTGAAGTCATCATCCAAGCGGGAGCTGAAGAGGTCCATGATCCGGCTGAAGTCATCATCCAAGCGGGAGCTGAAGAGGTCCATGATCCGGCTGAAGTCTTCTATCAACGGCATCTTCAATCTTCTGTCTTCCAGATCCATCTTGCAGACCTCCGACGCGGAACATCCTGCTGGCCCGACGGACTACCGACAAATGAAGGCTCCTTTAAGGGACGTCATCCAAGATGGCGTCCCTTGAATTCCGATTGGCTGATAGGATTCTATCAGCCAATCGGAATTAAGGTAGGGATGACGTCCCTTAAAGGAGCCTTCATTCATCGGTAGTCCGTCGGGCCAGCAGGATGTTCCGCGTCGGAGGTCTGCAAGATGGATCCGGAAGACAGAAGATTGAAGATGCCGTTGATAGAAGACTTCAGCCGGATCATGGACCTCTTCAGCTCCCGCTTGGATGATGACTTCAGCCGGATCATGGACCTCTTCAGCTCCCGCTTGGATGATGACTTCAGCCGGATCATGGACATCTTCAGCCCCCTGCTTGGGCTTGGATCAGGACATCGGAGGAGCTCTTCTGGATCGATCGGTGAACCTGGTATGGTGAAGATAAGGTAGGAAGATCTTCAGGGGCTTAGTGTTAGGTTTATTTAAGGGGGGTTTGGGTTAGATTAGGGGTATGTGGGTGGTGGGTTGTAATGTTGGGGGGGGGTATTGTATGTGTTTTTTTACAGGAAAAAGAGCTGAATTTCTTGGGGCATGCCCCGCAAAGGGCCCTGTTCAGGGCTGGTAAGGTAAAAGAGCTTTGAACTTTTGTAATTTAGAATAGGGTAGGGCATTTTTTATTTTGGGGGGCTTTGTTATTTTATTAGGGGGCTTAGAGTAGGTGTAATTAGTTTAAAATTGTTGTAATATTTTTCTGATGTTTGTAAATATTTTTTTATTTTTTGTAACTTAGTTCTTTTTTATTTTTTTGTACTTTAGTTAGTTTATTTCATTGTATTTATTTGTAGATATTGTATTTAATTAATGTATTGATAGTGTAGTGTTAGGTTTAATTGTAGGTAATTGTAGGTATTTAATTTAATTAATTTATTGATAGTGTAGTGTTAGGTTTAATTGTAACTTAGGTTAGGATTTATTTTACAGGTAATTTTGTAATTATTTTAACTATTTTAGCTATTAAATAGTTCTGAACTATTTAATAGCTATTGTACCTGGTTAAAATAAATACAAAGTTACCTGTAAAATAAAACAGAATTTATGCTTACCTGATAAATTACTTTCTCCAACGGTGTGTCCGGTCCACGGCGTCATCCATAAATTGTGGGAATATCTCTTCCCCAACAGGAAATGGCAAAGAGTACAGCAAAAAGCTGTCCATATAGTCCCTCCTAGGCTCCGCCCACCCCAGTCATTCGACCGACGGACAGGAGAAAAACAGGAGAAACTATAGGGTGCCGTGGTGACTGTAGTTAAAGAAATAAATTCATCAAACCTGATTAAAAAACCAGGGCGGGCCGTGGACCGGACACACCGTTGGAGAAAATAATTTATCAGGTAAGCATAAATTCTGTTTTCTCCAACATTGGTGTGTCCGGTCCACGGAATCATCCATAACTTGTGGGAACCAATACCAAAGCTTTAGGACACGGATGAAGGGAGGGAGCCAATCAGGTTACCTAAACAGAAGGCACCACGGCTTGCAAAACCTTTCTCCCAAAAATAGCCTCCGAGGAAGCAAAAGTATCAAATTTTTAGAATTTGGCAAAAGTGTGTAGGGAAGACCAAGTGGCTGCCTTACATATCTGATCAACAGAAGCCTCGTTCTTGAAGGCCCATGTGGAAGCCACAGCCCTAGTAGAGTGAGCTGTGATTCTTTCAGGAGGCTGCCGTCCGGCAGTCTCGTAAGCCAATCGGATGATGCTTTTCAGCCAAAAAGAAAGAGAGGTAGCAGTAGCTTTTTGACCTCTCCTTTTACCAGAATAGACGACAAGCAAAGAAGATGTTTGTCTGAAATCCTTTGTTGCTTCAAGATAGAACTTTAAAGCACGGACTACATCTAAATTGTGTAACAAACGTTCCTTCTTTGAAACTGGATTCGGACACAAAGAAGGCACAACTATTTCCTGGTTAATATTCTTGTTAGAAACAACTTTTGGAAGAAAACCAGGTTTAGTACGCAAAACAACCTTATCTGAATGGAACACCAGATAGGGCGGAGTACACTGCAGAGCAGATAACTCAGAAACTCTTCTAGCAGAAGAAATAGCAACCAAAAACAGAACTTTCCAAGATATCTATGGAATGTAAAGGTTCAAACGGAACCCCTTGGAGAGCTGAAAGAACTAAATTTAGACTCCAGGGAGGAGTCAAAGGTCTGTAAACAGGCTTGATCCTGACCAAAGCCTGAACAAAAGCTTGAACATCTGGCACAGCTGCCAGTCGTTTGTGTAACAAGACAGATAAAGCAGAAATCTGTCCCTTTAGAGAACTCGCTGATAATCCCTTATCCAAACCTTCTTGTAGGAAGGAAAGGATCCTAGGAATTTTGATCTTACTCCATGAGAATCCCTTGGATTCACACCAACAGATATATCTTTTCCATATTTTATGGTAAATTTTTCTAGTTACAGGTTTTCTGGCTTGTACCAGAGTATCTATCACAGAATCCGAAAACCCACGCTTAGATAAAATCAAGCGTTCAATTTCCAAGCCGTCAGCTGGAGAGAGACTAGATTTGGATGTTCGAATGGACCCTGTACTAGAAGATCCTGTCTCAAAGGTAGCTTCCATGGTGGAGCCGATGACATATCCACCAGGTCTGCATACCAAGTGCTGCGTGGCCACGCAGGAGCTATCAAAATCACCGAGGCCCTCTCCTGTTTGATCCTGGCTACCAACCTGGGAAT
Organism: Bombina bombina; assembly: GCF_027579735.1. NCBI lineage: Eukaryota > Metazoa > Chordata > Amphibia > Anura > Bombinatoridae > Bombina > Bombina bombina. Next base: position 436,273,928 of record NC_069505.1, on the reverse strand, counting down.
GAGAGGAAAAGGTGGAAACACATAAGCTAGGTTGAAGGTCCAAGGCGCTACTAATGCATCCACTAGAGTCGCCTTGGGATCCCTGGATCTGGACCCGTAGCAAGGAACCTTGAAGTTCTGACGAGACGCCATCAGATCCATGTCTGGAATGCCCCATAATTGCGCCAGCTGGGCAAATATCTCCGGGTGGAGTTCCCACTCCCCCGGATGAAATGTCTGACGACTCAGATAATCCGCCTCCCAGTTTTCCACTCCTGGGATGTGGATCGCAGATAGGTGACAGGCGTGATCCTCCGCCCATTCTATGATTTTGGTCACTTCTCTCATCGCCAGGGAACTCCTTGTTCCCCCCTGATGGTTGATGTAAGCAACAGTCGTCATGTTGTCTGATTGGAATCTTATGAATCTGGCCTTCGCTAGTTGAGGCCAAGCCCTGAGAGTATTGAATATCGCTCTCAGTTCCAGAATGTTTATCGGGAGAAGAGACTCTTCCCGAGACCATAGACCCTGAGCTTTCAGGGAGTCCCAGACCGCGCCCCAGCCCACTAGACTGGCGTCGGTCGTGACGATGACCCACTCTGGTCTGCGGAAGCTCATTCCCTGGGACAGGTGATCCTGGGTTAGCCACCAACAGAGTGAGTCTCTGGTCTTCTGATCTACTTGAATCACTGGAGACAAGTCTGTATAGTCCCCATTCCACTGTTTCAGCATGCACAGTTGTAATGGTCTTAGATGAATTTGCGCAAAAGGAACTATGTCCATTGCTGCAACCATCAACCCTACTACTTCCATGCACTGAGCTATGGAAGGTCGTGGAACAGAGTGAAGAACTTGACAAGCGTTTAGAAGTTTTGACTTTCTGACATCTGTCAGGAAAATCTTCATTTCTAAAGAATCTATTATTGTCCCCAAGAAAGGAACTCTTGTCGACGGAGACAGGGAACTTTTTTCTATGTTCACCTTCCACCCGTGAGATCTGAGAAAGGCCAGAACGATGTCTGTGTGAGCCTTTGCCCTTGAAAGAGACGACGCTTGTATCAGAATGTCGTCCAAGTAAGGTGCCACTGCAATGCCCCTTGGTCTTAGAACCACTAGAAGGGACCCGAGTACCTTTGTGAAAATCCTTGGAGCAGTGGCTAGTCCAAATGGGAGAGCCACAAACTGGTAATGTTTGTCCAGAAAGGCGAACCTTAGGAACTGATGATGATCTTTGTGGATAGGAATATGTAGATACGCATCCTTTAGATCCATGGTAGTCATAAATTGACCCTCCTGGATTGTAGGTAAAATCGTTCGGATAGTTTCCATTTTGAACGATGGCACTCTGAGAAATTTGTTTAGAATCTTTAAATCCAGAATTGGTCTGAAGGTTCCCTCTTTTTTGGGAACCACAAACAGATTTGAGTAAAACCCCAGTCCTTGTTCCACAGTTGGAACTGGGTGTATCACTCCCATTTTTAACAGGTCTTCTACACAATGTAAGAATGCCTGTCTCTTTATTTGGTTTGAAGATAAGTGAAACATGTGGAACCTTCCCCTTGGGGGTAGTTCCTTGAATTCCAGAAGATAACCCTGAGAAATTATTTCTAGTGCCCAGAGATCCTGAACATCTCTTGCCCAAGCCTGAGCGAAGAGAGAGAGTCTGCCCCCTACTAGATCCGGTCCCGGATCGGGAGCTACTCCTTCATGCTGTTTTGGTAGCAGCAGCAGGCTTCTTTGCCTGCTTACCCTTGTTCCAGCCTTGCATGGGTTTCCAAGCTGGTTTGGTTTGTGAAGCATTACCCTCTTGTCTAGAGGCTGCAGCGTTGGAGGCCGGTCCGTTCCTGAAATTGCGAAAGGAACGAAAATTAGACTTATTCTTGGCCTTGAAAGGCCTATCTTGTGGGAGGGCGTGGCCCTTACCCCCAGTGATGTCTGAGATAATCTCTTTCAATTCTGGCCCAAAAAGGGTTTTACCCTTGAAAGGGATAATAAGCAATTTTGTCTTGGAAGATACATCCGCTGACCAAGACTTTAGCCAGAGCGCTCTGCGCGCTACAATTGCAAACCCTGAATTTTTCGCCGCTAATCTAGCTAACTGCAAAGCGGCATCTAAAATAAAGGAATTAGCTAACTTAAGTGCGTGTATTCTGTCCATAACCTCCTCATACGGAGTCTCTCTATTGAGCGACTTTTCTAGTTCCTCGAACCAGAACCACGCTGCTGTAGTGACAGGAACAATGCAAGAAATAGGTTGCAGGAGGTAACCTTGCTGTACAAAAATCTTTTTAAGCAAACCCTCCAATTTTTTATCCATAGGATCTTTGAAAGCACAATTATCCTCGATAGGAATAGTATTGAGCTTGTTTAGCGTAGAAACTGCCCCCTCGACCTTAGGGACTGTCTGCCATAAGTCCTTTCTGGGGTCGACCATAGGAAATAATTTCTTAAATATAGGAGGGGGAACAAAAGGTATGCCGGGCTTCTCCCACTCCTTGTTTACTATGTCCGCCACCCGCTTGGGTATAGGAAAAGCATCGGGGTGCACCGGAACCTCTAGGAACTTGTCCATCTTACACAATTTTTCTGGAATGACCAGGTTATCAAAATCATCCAGAGTAGACAACACCTCCTTAAGCAGTGCGCGGAGATGCTCTAATTTAAATTTAAATGTCACAACATCAGGTTCAGCCTGTTGAGAAATTTTACCTGAATCTGAAATTTCCCCATCTGATAAAACCTCCCTCATGGCCCCTTCAGATTGGTGTGAGGGTATGACAGAGCAATTATCATCAGCGCCCTCCTGCTCTACAGTGTTTAAAACAGAGCAATCGCGCTTTCTCTGAAATGCAGGCATTTTGGATCAAATATTAGCTATGGAATTATCCATTACTGCCGTCAATTGTTGCATAGTAACAAGCATTGGCGCGCTAGAAGTACTAGGGGTCTCCTGCGTGGGCAAAACTGGGGTAGACACAGAGTGAGATGAAGTAGATTTATGTCTACTCCCTTCATCTGATGAATCCTCTTGGGCAATTTTACTATCTGTGGCAGTACTGTCCTTACTTTGTTTGGATGCTATGGCACAATTATCACACAATTTGGAAGGGGGGGGGGACATTGGCTTCCATACATACAGAACATAGCTTATCTGAAGGTAGACACATGTTAAACAAGCTTAAACTTACAACGGTACAACGGTAAAACGGTACAAAAACCGTTTTAAATCAAAACCGTTACTGTCTCTTTAAAGTTTAAACAGGGCACACTTTATTACTGAATATGTGAAAAACAATGAAGGAATTGTTCAAATTTTACCAAATTTTCACCACAGTGTCTTAAAGCATTCAAAGCATTGCACCCCAAGTTTCAGACCTTTAACCCTTAAAATGAAGAAACCGGAGCCGGTTACAGTTTTAACCCCTCTACAGTCCCATTTACAGCCTTTGCTGCGACTTTACCAAACCCAGGGGGGAATACGATACCAAATGAAGCCTTCTAGGAACCTTTTCAACTACTTTCAGATCCACACACATGCAGCTGCATGTCCTGCTCTCAAAAGTAACTGCGCAGTAATGGCGCAAAAATGAGGCTCAGCCTACTACAGGGAAGGCCCTTCCTGACTGGAAAGGTGTCTAAACCAGTGCCTGACGTTAAAAAACGTTCCCCAAAGTTTATAAGTGTGAAATTCAGCCTCAAGCTGTATAAAATGCCCAAATAAAGCAATCGATCTTGCCCATAAACGTGTCTACCAGTTTTATAGCCCATATTAAGCCCTTTATTCTGCTTGAGACTAAGAAAAACAGAATTTATGTTTACCTGATAAATTACTTTCTCCAACGGTGTGTCCGGTCCACGGCGTCATCCTTACTTGTGGGATATTCTCTTCCCCAACAGGAAATGGCAAAGAGCCCAGCAAAGCTGGTCACATGATCCCTCCTAGGCTCCGCCTACCCCAGTCATTCGACCGACGTTAAGGAGGATATTTGCATAGGAGAAACCATATGGTACCGTGGTGACTGTAGTTACAGAAAATAAATTATCAGACCTGATTAAAAAAACCAGGGCGGGCCGTGGACCGGACACACCGTTGGAGAAAGTAATTTATCAGGTAAACATAAATTCTGTTTTCTCCAACATAGGTGTGTCCGGTCCACGGCGTCATCCTTACTTGTGGAAACCAATACCAAAGCTTTAGGACACGGATGAAGGGAGGGAGCAAATCAGGTCACCTAAATGGAAGGCACCACGGCTTGCAAAACCTTTCTCCCAAAAATAGCCTCAGAAGAAGCAAAAGTATCAAACTTGTAAAATTTGGTAAAAGTGTGCAGTGAAGACCAAGTCGCTGCCCTACATATCTGATCAACAGAAGCCTCGTTCTTGAAGGCCCATGTGGAAGCCACAGCCCTAGTGGAATGAGCTGTGATTCTTTCGGGAGGCTGCCGTCCGGCAGTCTCGTAAGCCAATCTGATGATGCTTTTAATCCAAAAAGAGAGAGAGGTAGAAGTTGCTTTTTGACCTCTCCTTTTACCAGAATAAACAACAAACAAGGAAGATGTTTGTCTAAAATCCTTTGTAGCATCTAAATAGAATTTTAGAGCGCGAACAACATCCAAATTGTGCAACAAACGTTCCTTCTTTGAAACTGGTTTCGGACACAGAGAAGGTACGATAATCTCCTGGTTAATGTTTTTGTTAGAAACAACTTTTGGAAGAAAACCAGGTTTAGTACGTAAAACCACCTTATCTGCATGGAACACCAGATAAGGAGGAGAACACTGCAGAGCAGATAATTCTGAAACTCTTCTAGCAGAAGAAATTGCAACTAAAAACAAAACTTTCCAAGATAATAACTTAATATCAACGGAATGCAAGGGTTCAAACGGAACCCCCTGAAGAACTGAAAGAACTAAATTGAGACTCCAAGGAGGAGTCAAAGGTTTGTAAACAGGCTTAATTCTAACCAGAGCCTGAACAAAGGCTTGAACATCTGGCACAGCGGCCAGCTTTTTGTGAAGTAACACAGACAAGGCAGAAATCTGTCCCTTCAGGGAACTTGCAGATAATCCTTTTTCCAATCCTTCTTGAAGGAAGGATAGAATCCTAGGAATCTTAACCTTGTCCCAAGGGAATCCTTTAGATTCACACCAACAGATATATTTTTTCCAAATTTTGTGGTAAATCTTTCTAGTTACAGGCTTTCTGGCCTGAACAAGAGTATCGATAACAGAATCTGAGAATCCTCGCTTCGATAAGATCAAGCGTTCAATCTCCAAGCAGTCAGCTGGAGTGAAACCAGATTCGGATGTTCGAACGGACCCTGAACAAGAAGGTCTCGTCTCAAAGGTAGCTTCCAAGGAGGAGCCGATGACATATTCACCAGATCTGCGTACCAAGTCCTGCGTGGCCACGCAGGAGCTATCAAGATCACCGACGCCCTCTCCTGATTGATCCTGGCTACCAGCCTGGGGATGAGAGGAAACGGCGGGAACACATAAGTTAGTTTGAAGGTCCAAGGTGCTACTAGTGCATCCACTAGAGCCGCCTTGGGATCCCTGGATCTGGACCCGTAGCAAGGAACTTTGAAGTTCTGACGAGAGGCCATCAGATCCATGTCTGGAATGCCCCACAGCTGAGTGACTTGGGCAAAGATTTCCGGATGGAGTTCCCACTCCCCCGGATGCAATGTCTGACGACTCAGAAAATCCGCTTCCCAATTTTCCACTCCTGGGATGTGGATAGCAGACAGGTGGCAGGAGTGAGACTCCGCCCATAGAATGATTTTGGTCACTTCTTCCATCGCCAGGGAACTCCTTGTTCCCCCCTGATGGTTGATGTACGCAACAGTTGTCATGTTGTCTGATTGAAACCGTATAAACTTGGCCCTCGCTAGCTGAGGCCAAGCCTTGAGAGCATTGAATATCGCTCTCAGTTCCAGAATATTTATCGGTAGAAGAGATTCTTCCCGAGACCAAAGACCCTGAGCTTTCAGGGATCCCCAGACCGCGCCCCAGCCCATCAGACTGGCGTCGGTCGTGACAATGACCCACTCTGGTCTGCGGAATGTCATCCCTCGTGACAGGTTGTCCAGGGACAGCCACCAACGGAGTGAGTCTCTGGTCCTCTGATTTACTTGTATCTTCGGAGACAAGTCTGTATAGTCCCCATTCCACTGACTGAGCATGCACAGTTGTAATGGTCTTAGATGAATGCGTGCAAAAGGAACTATGTCCATTGCCGCTACCATCAACCCGATCACTTCCATGCACTGAGCTATGGAAGGAAGAGGAACGGAATGGAGTATCCGACAAGAGTCTAGAAGTTTTGTTTTTCTGGCCTCTGTCAGAAAAATCCTCATTTCTAAGGAGTCTATTATTGTTCCCAAGAAGGGAACCCTTGTTGACGGAGATAGAGAACTCTTTTCCACGTTCACTTTCCATCCGTGAGATCTGAGAAAGGCCAGGACAATGTCCGTGTGAGCCTTTGCTTGAGGAAGGGACGACGCTTGAATCAGAATGTCGTCCAAGTAAGGTACTACAGCAATGCCCCTTGGTCTTAGCACAGCTAGAAGGGACCCTAGTACCTTTGTGAAAATCCTTGGAGCAGTGGGTAATCCGAAAGGAAGCGCCACGAACTGGTAATGTTTGTCCAGGAATGCGAACCTCAGGAACCGATGATGTTCCTTGTGGATAGGAATATGTAGATACGCATCCTTTAAATCCACCGTGGTCATGAATTGACCTTCCTGGATGGAAGGAAGAATAGTTCGAATGGTTTCCATCTTGAACGATGGAACCTTGAGAAACTTGTTTAAGATCTTGAGATCTAAGATTGGTCTGAACGTTCCCTCTTTTTTGGGAACTATAAACAGATTGGAGTAGAACCCCATCCCTTGTTCTCTTAATGGAACGGGATGAATCACTCCCATTTTTAACAGGTCTTCTACACAATGTAAGAATGCCTGTCTTTTTATGTGGTCTGAAGACAACTGAGACCTGTGGAACCTCCCCCTTGGGGGAAGTCCCTTGAATTCCAGAAGATAACCTTGGGAGACTATTTCTAGCGCCCAAGGATCCAGAACATCTCTTGCCCAAGCCTGAGCGAAGAGAGAGAGTCTGCCCCCCACCAGATCCGGTCCCGGATCGGGGGCCAACATTTCATGCTGTCTTGGTAGCAGTGGCAGGTTTCTTGGCCTGCTTTCCCTTGTTCCAGCCTTGCATTGGTCTCCAAGCTGGCTTGGCTTGAGAAGTATTACCCTCTTGCTTAGAGGACGTAGCACTTTGGGCTGGTCCGTTTCTACGAAAGGGACGAACATTAGGTTTATTTTTTGCCTTGAAAGGCCGATCCTGAGGAAGGGCGTGGCCCTTACCCCCAGTGATATCCGAGATAATCTCTTTCAAGTCAGGGCCAAACAGCGTTTTCCCCTTGAAAGGAATGTTAAGTAGCTTGTTCTGGGAAGACGCATCAGCCGACCAAGATTTCAACCAAAGCGCTCTGCGCGCCACAATAGCAAACCCAGAATTCTTAGCCGCTAACCTAGCCAATTGCAAAGTGGCGTCTAGGGTGAAAGAATTAGCCAATTTGAGAGCATTGATTCTGTCCATAATCTCCTCATAAGGAGGAGAATCACTGTCGACCGCCTTTATCAGCTCATCGAACCAGAAACATGCGGCTGTAGCGACAGGGACAATGCATGAAATTGGTTGTAGAAGGTAACCCTGCTGAACAAACATCTTTTTAAGCAAACCTTCTAATTTTTTATCCATAGGATCTTTGAAAGCACAACTATCCTCTATGGGTATAGTGGTGCGTTTGTTTAAAGTGGAAACCGCTCCCTCGACCTTGGGGACTGTCTGCCATAAGTCCTTTCTGGGGTCGACCATAGGAAACAATTTTTTAAATATGGGGGGAGGGACGAAAGGAATACCGGGCCTTTCCCATTCTTTATTAACAATGTCCGCCACCCGCTTGGGTATAGGAAAAGCTTCTGGGAGCCCCGGCACCTCTAGGAACTTGTCCATTTTACATAGTTTCTCTGGGATGACCAACTTGTCACAATCATCCAGAGTGGATAATACCTCCTTAAGCAGAATGCGGAGATGTTCCAACTTAAATTTAAATGCAATCACATCAGGTTCAGCTTGTTGAGAAATGTTCCCTGAATCAGTAATTTCTCCCTCAGACAAAACCTCCCTGGCCCCATCAGACTGAGTTAGGGGCCCTTCAGAAATATTAATATCAGCGTCGTCATGCTCTTCAGTATCTAAAACAGAGCAGTCGCGCTTACGCTGATAAGTGTTCATTTTGGCTAAAATGTTTTTGACAGAATTATCCATTACAGCCGTTAATTGTTGCATAGTAAGGAGTATTGGCGCGCTAGATGTACTAGGGGCCTCCTGAGTGGGCAAGACTCGTGTAGACGAAGGAGGGAATGATGCAGTACCATGCTTACTCCCCTCACTTGAGGAATCATCTTGGGCATCATTGTCATTGTCACATAAATCACATTTATTTAAATGAATAGGAATTCTGGCTTCCCCACATTCAGAACACAGTCTATCTGGTAGTTCAGACATGTTAAACAGGCATAAACTTGATAACAAGTACAAAAAACGTTTTAAAATAAAACCGTTACTGTCACTTTAAATTTTAAACTGAACACACTTTATTACTGCAAATGCGAAAAAACATGAAGGAATTGTTCAAAATTTACCAAATTTTCACCACAGTGTCTTAAAGCCTTAAAAGTATTGCACACCAAATTTGGAAGCTTTAACCCTTAAAATAACGGAACCGGAGCCGTTTTGAACTTTAACCCCTTTACAGTCCCTGGTATCTGCTTTGCTGAGACCCAACCAAGCCCCAAGGGGAATACGATACCAAATGACGCCTTCAGAAAGTCTTTTCTAAGTATCAGAGCTCCTCTCACATGCGACTGCATGCCATGCCTCTCAAAAACAAGTGCGCAACACCGGCGCGAAAATGAGGCTCTGCCTATGCTTTGGGAAAGCCCCTAAAGAATAAGGTGTCTAAAACAGTGCCTGCCGATATTATTATATCAAAATACCCAGATAAAATGATTCCTCAAGGCTAAATATGTGTTAATAATCAATCGATTTAGCCCAAAAAAAGTCTACAGTCTTAATAAGCCCTTTTTGAAGCCCTTATTTACAATCGTAATAAACATGGCTTACCGGATCCCAGAGGGAAAATGACAGCTTCCAGCATTACATCGTCTTGTTAGAATGTGTCATACCTCAAGCAGCAAGAGACTGCTCACTGTTCCCCCAACTGAAGTTAATTGCTCTCAACAGTCCTGTGTGGAACAGCCATGGATTTTAGTGACGGTTGCTAAAATCATTTTCCTCATACAAACAGAAATCTTCATCTCTTTTCTGTTTCTGAGTAAATAGTACATACCAGCACTATTTCAAAATAACAAACTCTTGATTGAATAATAAAAACTACAGTTAAACACTAAAAAACTCTAAGCCATCTCCGTGGAGATGTTGCCTGTACAACGGCAAAGAGAATGACTGGGGTAGGCGGAGCCTAGGAGGGATCATGTGACCAGCTTTGCTGGGCTCTTTGCCATTTCCTGTTGGGGAAGAGAATATCCCACAAGTAAGGATGACGCCGTGGACCGGACACACCTATGTTGGAGAAATGGCTTACCGGTCCCCATGAGGGGAAATGACAGCCTTCCAGCATTACACAGTCTTGTTAGAAATATGGCTAGTCATACCTTAAGCAGAAAAGTCTGCTAACTGTTACCCCCAACTGAAGTTATTTCATCTCAACAGTCCTATGTGGAAACAGCAAACGATTTTAGTTACTGCTGCTAAAATCATATTCCTCTCACAAACAGAACTCTTCATCTTTTTCTGTTTCAGAGTAAATAGTACATACCAGCACTATTTTAAAATAACAAACTCTTGATAGTAGAATAAAAAACTACAACTAAACACCACATACTCTTGACCATCTCCGTGGAGATGTTGCCTGTGCAACGGCAAAGAGAATGACTGGGGTGGGCGGAGCCTAGGAGGGACTATATGGACAGCTTTTTGCTGTACTCTTTGCCATTTCCTGTTGGGGAAGAGATATTCCCACAAGTTATGGATGACGCCGTGGACCGGACACACCAATGTTGGAGAAATATAAATCCTAAAATAGCTATAATATAATTATAATTTATATTGTAGCTATATTAGGATTTATTTTACAGGTAAGTATTTAGCTTTAAATAGGAATAATTTATTTAATAAGAGTTAATTAATTTTCGTTAGATTTAAATTATATTTAACTTAGGGGGGTGTTAGTGTTAGACTTAGCTTTAGGGGTTAATACATTTATTAGAATAGCGGTGAGCTCCAGTCGGCAGATTAGGGGTTAATGTTTGAAGTTAGGTGTCGGCGATGTTAGGGAGGGCAGATTAGGGGTTAATACTATTTATTATAGGGTTAGTGAGGCGGATTAGGGGTTAATAACTTTATTATAATAGCGGTGCGGTCCGCTCGGCAGATTAGGGGTTAATAAGTGTAGGCAGGTGGAGGCGACGTTGTGGGGGGCAGATTAGGGGTTAATAAATAAAATATAGGGGTTGGCGGTGTTAGGGGCAGCAGATTAGGGGTACATAGGGATAATGTAAGTAGCGGCGGTTTACGGAGCGGCAGATTAGGGGTTAATAATAATATGCAGGGGTCAGCGATAGCGGGGGCGGCAGATTAGGGGTTAATAAGTGTAAGGTTAGGGGTGTTTAGACTCGGGGTACATGTTAGAGTGTTAGGTGCAGACGTAGGAAGTATTTCCCCATAGCAAACAATGGGGCTGCGTTAGGAGCTGAACGCGGCTTTTTGCAGGTGTTAGGTTTTTTTTTCAGCTCAAACAGCCCCATTGTTTCCTATGGGGGAATCGTGCACGAGCACGTTTTTGAAGCTGGCCGCTTCCGTAAGCAACTCTGGTATCGAGAGTTGCAGTGGCGTTAAATATGCTCTACGCTCCTTTTTTGGAGCCTAACTCAGCCATTCTGTGGACTCTCAATACCAGAGTTATTTTAAAGGTGCGGCCAGAAAAAAGCCAGCGTTAGCTACGCGGGTCGTTACCGACAAAACTCTAAATCTAGCCGAAAATGTATAAAGCTGTCAGTCATTCCATAGGCTGGGATTCACATCTTACACATGTGTATTTTATATTCACATGCCCCAAACCAATCAAATTCCAGGTAAATTGTCATTTTCTCATATAACATCATTACTATACAAGGTAATCACATGACACGCCACGTATACTAAATGCAAGGGCACGTAAACAACGCTTCAAGTAAACTTTCAGCGCAGGCGGGTTAGCGAGCGTGTGTAACAAGTTGAAAATAAACTGTTTGCAAGTGAGCGATTCCGATGTGCGGTAACTTCAGAACTTCGGATATTGCGACCGCACTAACTTCTTCTCCCAATAGATTTTAATGGAGAGCGTTAAAAAAAAATAAAAAAATAAAGCCAATGTTAGATATGCACTTTTTACATTCAATGTTCTTCACAAATTTTTATATATATATATATGAAAATATACAGGTATAGGTATTTATTTATAGATATATATAGGAATATACAGCTATATGTATAGGAATAAATAGATAGATATAGGAATATGTATTTCAAAATACTAAGAACATCTACTATGTAAAGAAAATTGGAATGTAAAATATTTACAGCACATAAAATATGCAATATTAAAATTGATTAAAAATGATTTCCAATGTTTCAGGTATTTGAGTGGAAAGGCCTCCAGAGAGTGTGAGTATTTGTGTGTATTTGTGTATATATATATATATACATATACGTATATGTATAACAAAATAACCTGACCACAACACAATAACAAATCTTATAACATTAAAGGGGCATATTCATGTATATCTGCAAATGTGGTATACGATACATTGCACGGCAACCCTGACTTGTTCCCAGTTTGTTTGATTAAGAGCTTGCATTTGTGTGTGTGGCTGCATTTGTGTGGCTGTATTAGGGACCCAGGTTTTTGGAAGAGACGTAGACGTGGTAACTGGGCTTGTCCAATTTGGCCAAATGCGGTAACTGACTCTTCCAGTTTTGCTTTTAATCTTAGCTGAGAGCTTGTGAGTGAGTGCTGGACTTTTGAGTGACTTGTGAGTGAGTGAGTGAGTGAGTGAGTGCTGGACTTTTTCTGTGTACTGCATGTGAAGTGGGATGTTATATTGGAGAAATAAGAAAAACACTGCACCTTCAGATGAACTTACACAGCCACCCAATCAAATACCACTGTGAAACAAAATACTGCACCCCTGTTGGTCACCATTTCACCCACCTGACCACTCCATCCAAAACCTCAAAATCAAGACTCTCAAAGGCAACTTCAAAAACACCATGGAAAGAAAAACCTTTGAAATTAAAATGATAATGCACTTCAACTCACTAAATTCTGGACTAAATATGGACTCTGGGTTCTTAACACATTATCAAAAAATGTTGTAATGTACTTTCATACAGTTTATTTCATATTCTACACTCTTTATACATAGGTACACAGGAAAGCCTATGTCCATACTTTTGCTATTATATATATATATATATATATATATATATATATATATATATATATATATATATATATATATATATATATATATATATATATATATATATATCCTCCAAGTAAAGCAGGCACTCACTGGGCTTTGTAGTAAAAGATATAACTTTATTAATTCATCTTAAAATTCCAGACATATTATGTCTATGGAATTTTAAGATGAATTAATAAAGTTATATCTTTTACTACAAAGCCCAGTGAGTGCCTGCTTTACTTGGAGGATATGGAGATTTATTAGCAGTGCACCGTGGCAATACCTGAATGGTAAGATTGTGCAATCCTATTTTGACTGTATATATATATATATATATATATATATACATATACATATACATATATACACATACATATATACACATACATATATACACATACATATATATATATATATATATATATATATATACACACATACATATATACATACACACACACATATATATATATATATATATATATATATATATATATATATATATATATATATATATATATACGCACACACACACATATATATAACAGAATTTATGTTTACCTGATAAATTACTTTCTCCAACGGTGTGTCCGGTCCACGGCGTCATCCTTACTTGTGGGATATTCTCTTCCCCAACAGGAAATGGCAAAGAGCCCAGCAAAGCTGGTCACATGATCCCTCCTAGGCTCCGCCTACCCCAGTCATTCGACCGACGTTAAGGAGGAATATTTGCATAGGAGAAACCATATGTTACCGTGGTGACTGTAGTTAAAGAAAATAAATTATCAGACCTGATTAAAAAAACCAGGGCGGGCCGTGGACCGGACACACCGTTGGAGAAAGTAATTTATCAGGTAAACATAAATTCTGTTTTCTCCAACATAGGTGTGTCCGGTCCACGGCGTCATCCTTACTTGTGGGAACCAATACCAAAGCTTTAGGACACGGATGAAGGGAGGGAGCAAATCAGGTCACCTAAATGGAAGGCACCACGGCTTGCAAAACCTTTCTCCCAAAAATAGCCTCAGAAGAAGCAAAAGTATCAAATTTGTAAAATTTAGAAAAAGTGTGCAGTGAAGACCAAGTCGCTGCCTTACATATCTGATCAACAGAAGCCTCGTTCTTGAAGGCCCATGTGGAAGCCACAGCCCTAGTGGAGTGAGCTGTGATTCTTTCAGGAGGCTGCCGTCCGGCAGTCTCATAAGCCAATCGGATAATGCTTTTAATCCAGAAGGAGAGAGAGGTAGAAGTTGCTTTTTGACCTCTCCGTTTACCAGAATAAACAACAAACAAAGACAAAGTTTGTCTGAAATCCTTAGTAGCTGCTAAGTAAAATTTGAGAGCACGAACTACATCCAAGTTGTGCAACAAACGTTCCTTCTTTGAAACTGGATTAGGACACAAAGAAGGCACAACTATCTCCTGGTTAATGTTTTTGTTAGAAACAACTTTTGGAAGAAAACCAGGTTTAGTACGCAAAACCACCTTATCTGCATGGAACACCAGATAAGGAGAAGAACACTGCAGAGCAGATAATTCTGAAACTCTTCTAGCAGAAGAAATTGCAACCAAAAACAAAACTTTCCAAGATAATAACTTAATATCAACGGAATGTAAGGGTTCAAACGGAACCCCCTGAAGAACTGAAAGAACTAGGTTGAGACTCCAAGGAGGAGTCAAAATTTTGTAAACAGGCTTGATTCTAACCAGAGCCTGAACAAAGGCTAGAACATCTGGCACAGCTGCCAGCTTTTTGTGAAGTAACACAGACAAGGCAGAAATCTGTCCCATCAAGGAACTTGCAGATAATCCTTTTTCCAATCCTTCTCGAAGGAAGGATAGACTCTTAGGAATCTTAACCTTGTCCCAAGGGAATCCTGCAGATTCACACCAACAGATATACCAAATTATGTGGTAATTTTTCTGGTTACAGGCTTTCAGGCCTGAACAAGAGTATTAATAACAGAATCTGAGAACCCTCGCTTTGATAAGATCAAGCGTTCAATCTCCAAGCAGTCAGCTGGAGTGGGTCGAACGGACCTAGAACAAGAAGGTCTCGTCTCAAAGGTAGCTTCCATGGTGGAGCCGATGACATATTCACCAGATCTGCATACCAAGTCCTGCGTGGCCACGCAGGAGCTATCAAAATCACCGACGCCCTCTCCTGATTGATCCTGGCTAGTTTGAAGGTCCAAGGTGCTACTAGTGCATCCACTAGAGCCGCCTTGGGATCCCTGGATCTGTACCCGTAGTAAGGAACTCTGAAGTTCTGACGAGAGGCCATCAGATCCATGTCTGGAATGCCCCACGGTTGAGTGACTTGGGCAAAGATTTCCGGATGGAGTTCCCACTCCCCCGGATGCAATGTCTGACGACTCAGAAAATCCGCTTCCCAATTTTCCACTCCTGGGATGTGGATAGCAGACAGGTGGCAGGAGTGAGACTCCGCCCATAGAATGATTTTGGTCACTTCTTCCATCGCTAGGGAACTCCTTGTTCCCCCCTGATGGTTGATGTATGAACTTGGCCCTCGCTAGCTGAGGCCAAGCTTTGAGAGCATTGAATATCGCTCTCAGTTCCAGAATATTTATCGGTAGAAGAGATTCTACCCGAGACCAAAGACCCTGAGCTTTCAGGGATCCCCAGACCGCGCCCCAGCCCATCAGACTGGCGTCGGTCGTGACAATGACCCACTCTGGTCTGCGGAAGGTCATCCCTTGTGACAGGTTGTCCAGGGACAGCCACCAACGGAATGAGTCTCTGGTCCTCTGATTTACTTGTATCTTCGGAGACAAGTCTGAATAGTCCCCATTCCACTGACTGAGCATGAACAGTTGTAATGGTCTTAGATGAATGCGCACAAAAGGAACTATGTCCATTGCCGCTACCATCAAACCTATCACTTCCATGCACTGCGCTATGGAAGGAAGAGGAACGGAATGAAGTATCCGACAAGAGTCTAGAAGTTTTGTTTTTCTGGCTTCTGTCAGAAAAATCCTCATTTCTAAGGAGTCTATTATAGTTCCCAAGAAGGGAACCCTCGTTGACGGAGATAGAGAACTCTTTTCCACGTTCACTTTCCATCCGTGAGATCTGAGAAAGGCCAGGACAATGTCCGTGTGAGCCTTTACTTGAGGAAGGGACGACGCTCGAATCAGAATGTCGTCCAAGTAAGGTACTACAGCAATGCCCCTTGGTCTTAGCACCGCCAGAAGGGACCCTAGTACCTATGAGAAAATCCTAGGAGCAGTGGCTAATCCGAAAGAAAACGCCACGAACTGGAAATGCTTGTCCAGGAATGCAAACCTTAGGAACCGATGATGTTCCTTGTGGATAGGAATATGTAGATACGCATCCTTGAAATCCACCTTGGTCATGAATTGACCTTCCTGGATGGAAGGAAGAAGTGTTCGAATGGTTTCCATCTTGAACGATGGAACCTTGAGAAACTTGTTCAAGATCTTGAGATCTAAGATTGGTCTGAACGTTCCCTCTTTTTTGGGAACTATGAACAGATTGGAGTAGAACCCCATCCCTTGTTCTCCTAATGGAACAGGATGAATCACTCCCATTTTTAGCAGGTCTTCTACCCAATGTAAGAATGCCTGTCTTCTTATGTGGTCTGAAGACAACTGAGACCTGTGGAACCTCCCCCTTGGAGGAAGCCCCTTGAACTCCAGAGAATAACCTTGGGAGACTATTTCTAGCGCCCAAGGATCCAGAACATCTCTTGCCCCAGCCTGAGCGAAGAGAGAGAGTCTGCCCCCCACCAGATCCGGTCCCGGATCGGGGGCCCGCATTTCATGCTGTCTTGGTAGCAGTGGCAGGTTTCCTGGCCTGCTTTCCTTTGTTCCAGCCTTGCATAGGTCTCCAGGCTGGATTGGCTTGAGAAGTATTACCTTCCTGCTTAGAGGACGTAGCCCTTGGGGCTGATCCGTTTCTGCGAAAGGGACGAAACTTAGGTTTATTTTTGGTCTTGAAAAGACCTATCCTGAGGAAGGGCGTGGCCCTTGCCCCCAGTGATATCAGAGATAATCTCTTTCAAGTCAGGGCCAAAGAGTGTTTTCCCCTTGAAAGGAATGTCAAGCAATTTGTTCTTGGAAGACGCATCCGCTGCCCAAGATTTTAACCAAAGCGCTCTGCGCCACAATAGCAAACCCAGAATTTTTTCGCCGCTAACCTAGCCAATTGCAAGGTGGCGTCTAGGGTGAAAGAATTAGCCAATTTAAGAGCACGAATTCTGTCCATAATCTCCTCATAAGAAGAAGAATTACTAATAATCGCCTTTCCTAGCTCATCAAACTAGAAACACGCGGCTGCAGTGACAGGGACAATGCATGCAATTGGTTGTAGAAGGGAACCTTGCTGAACAAACATCTTTAGCAGACCTTCTAACTTTTTATCCATAGGATCTTGGAAAGCACAACTATCTTCTATGGGTATAGTGGCGCGCTTGTGTAGAGTAGAAACCGCCCCCTCGACCTTGGGGACTGTCTGCCATCAGTCCTTTCTGGGGTCGACTATAGGAAAACAATTTTATAAATATGGGGGGAGGTACTAAAGGTATACCGGGCCTGTCCCATTCTTTACTAACAATGTACGCCACCCGCTTGGATATAGGAAAAGCTTCGGGGGGCCCCGGGGCCTCTAAGAACTTTTCCATTTTACATAGTGGTTCTGGAATGACCAGATAATCACAATCATCCAAATTGGATAACACCTCCTTAAGCAGAGCGCGGAGATGTTCCAACTTAAATTTAAAAGTAATCACATCAGGTTCAGCTTGTTGAGAAATGTTTCCTGAATCTGAAATTTCTCCCTCAGACAAAACCTCCCTGGCCCCCTCAGACTGGTGTAGGGGCCCTTCAGAAACCATATCATCAGCGTTCTCATGCTCTACAGAATTTTCTAAAACAGAGCAGTCGCGCTTTCGCTGATAAGTGGGCATATTGGCTAAAATGTTTTTGATAGAATTATCCATTACAGCCGTTAAATGTTGCATAGTAAGGAGTATTGGCGCACTAGATGTACTAGGGGCCTCCTGTATGGGCAAGACTGGTGTAGACGAAGGAGGGGATGATGCAGTACCATGCTTACTCCCCTCACTTGAGGAATCATCTTGGGCATCATTTTTACTAAATTTTTTTATGACATAAAATACATATAGTTAAATGAGAAGGAACCTTGGTTTCCCCACAGTCAGAACACAATCTATCTGGTAGTTCAGACATGTTAAACAGGCATAAACTTGATAACAAAGCACAAAAAACGTTTTAAAATAAAACCGTTACTGTCACTTTAAATTTTAAACTAAACACACTTTATTACTGCAATTGCGAAAAAGTATGAAGGAATTGTTCAAAATTCACCAAAATTTCACCACAGTGTCTTAAAGCCTTAAAAGTATTGCACACCAAATTTGGAAGCTTTAACCCTTAAAATAACGGAACCGGAGCCGTTTTTATATTTAACCCCTTTACAGTCCCTGGAATCTGCTTTGCTGAGACCCAACCAAGCCCAAAGGGGAATACGATACCAAATGATGCCTTCAGAAAGACTTTTCTATGTATCAGAGCTCCACACACATGCAGCTGCATGCCATGCTGTCCTCAAAAACAAGTGCGCCATACCGGCGCGAAAATGAGGCTCTGACTATGATTAGGGAAAGCCCCTAAAGAATAAGGTGTCAAAAACAGTGCCTGCCGATATAATCATATCAAAATACCCAGAATAAATGATTCCTCAAGGCTAAATATGTGTTAATAATGAATCGATTTAGCCCAGAAAAAGTCTACAGTCTTAATAAGCCCTTGTGAAGCCCTTATTTACTATCTTAATAAACATGGCTTACCGGATCCCATAGGGAAAATGACAGCTTCCAGCATTACATCGTCTTGTTAGAATGTGTCATACCTCAAGCAGTAAGAGACTGCACACTGTTCCCCCAACTGAAGTTAATTGCTCTCAACAGTCCTGTGTGGAACAGCCATGGATTTTAGTTACGGTGCTAAAATCATTTTCCTCATACAAACAGAAATCTTCATCTCTTTTCTGTTTCTGAGTAAATAGTACATACCAGCACTATTTTAAAATAACAAACTCTTGATTGAATAATAAAAACTACAGTTAAACACTAAAAAACTCTAAGCCATCTCCGTGGAGATGTTGCCTGTACAACGGCAAAGAGAATGACTGGGGTAGGCGGAGCCTAGGAGGGATCATGTGACCAGCTTTGCTGGGCTCTTTGCCATTTCCTGTTGGGGAAGAGAATATCCCACAAGTAAGGATGACGCCGTGGACCGGACACACCTATGTTGGAGAAATATATATATATATATATATACACACAAACACACACATATATATATATATATATATATATACACACTTATATAAATGACACACACACACATATATATATATATATATATATATATATATTTACGTTGATTGGAGTAGCCGTGTTGGTCCAGAGATTTAGATATAAAAATAACAAGAGTATTGCATTGAGCAATGATACTTATTTATTGGACTAACTATACATTTATAAGATGACAAGCTTTCGGAAGAGTTCCTTCCTTTATCAAGTCTGAAGCAATACTGACCAATTCAATGGAATTTACAGATTGTATCTTAAAACACAGAATAGCTAAGAAGACAGAAAGTGCAGTGAGAGGAGGAGGTGTCGTAAAAATCATGAGGGGGGCTTAGGTAACAAGCAGACAGTGTCCAGTGTAGGAGAACAGACAGGGGAAATATATAGCTTTACATAGAGCATATACTGACATAAAGTTATATATCAACATTGAATCAATATCTATAAAGATGTGAAATTGTATATACAGGGGGAATACAAAAGTTAAAAAAGACAAAAGTGTGGACATAGGCTTACCTGTGTACTTATGTATAAAGAATGTGGAATATAAAATGTAATTGACTAAATGAAAGCTATACATATTCATGTATATCTGCAAATGTGGTATACATGATACATTGCACTGCATGTGAAATGGGATGCTATATTGGAGAAACAAGCCAAAAACTGCACCTTCGGATGAACTTACACAGACACTCAATCAAAAACCACTGTGAAACAAAATACTGTACCCCTGTTGGTCACCATTTCACCCAACCTGACCACTCCATCCAAAACCTCAAAATCAAGATTCTCAGAGGCAACTTCAAAAACACCATGGAAAGAAAAACCTTTGAAATGATAATGCACTTCAACCTGTTTAATTCTGGACTAAATGTGGACTCTGGATTCTTAACACATTATCAAAAATTTTGTAATGTACTTTTATTTAGTCAATTACATTGTATATTCCACATTCTTTATACATAGGTACACAGGTAAGCCTATGGAACTCTTCCGACAGCTTATAAATGTATAGTTAGTCCAATAAATAAGTATCATTGCTCAATGCAATACTCTTGTTATTTTGATATCTATATATATTTATATATATTATTATTTTTATTATTATTTATTTTTATTTGTTTTATTTCTTCTTCTTTCCTTTCTTATTTTTGACTATTTTATTCTCCCCCTGTATACATCATTTCACATATTTATACATATGGGTTCCATATTGATATATAACTTTATGTCAGTATATGCTCTATGTATAGCTATATATTTCCCCTGTCGGTTCTCCTATACTGGACACTGTCTGCCTCTGTCACCTCATGATTTTACGGCACCCCCTCCTCTCCCTGCACTCAGACCTCTGTAACACTTTGTCCTTTTTAGCCATTCTGTGTTTCAAGATTAAGGGGTATATTTACCATAGTGCGAGCGGACATGATACGAAGTAGCGTATCATGTCGCTGCACATCGATAAATGCAGACAGCATACACTCTCAGCATTTACCATTGCACCAGCAGTTCTTGTGAACTGCTGGTGCAATGCTGCCCTCTGCAGATTTGCGGCCAATCCATACAGAGCTTAATAAATCATCCCTATTATCTGCAAATACTCACAATACTGCCAATAGTACCTCGCACTAACAATAGCGTATCACTTGTAATACATGTGCAAGTTAGCGCAGTCACAATATTGCCTATAGCAACTCGCAGTAATAATAGCGTATCACTTGTAATACATGTGCAAGTTAGCGCAGTCACGATATTGCCTATAGCGACTCGCACTAACAATAGCGTATCACTTGTAATACATGTGCAAGTAAGCGCAGTCACGATATTGCCTATAGCGACTCGCACTAACAATAGCGTATCACTTGTAATACATGTGCAAGTTAGCGCAGTCACGATATTGCCTATAGCGACTTGCAGTAATAATAGCGTATCACTTGTAATACATGTGCAAGTTAGCGCAGTCACGATATTGCCTATAGTACCTCGCACTAACAATAGCGTATCACTTGTAATACATGTGCAAGTTAGCGCAGTCACAATATTGCCTATAGCGACTCGCACTAACAATAGCGTATCACTTGTAATACATGTGCAAGTTAGCGCAGTCACGATATTGCCTATAGTACCTCGCACTAACAATAGCGTATCACTTGTAATACATGTGCAAGTTAGCGCAGTCACGATATTGCCTATAGCGACTCGCACTAACAATAGCGTATCACTTGTAATACATGTGCAAGTTAGCGCAGACACGATATTGCCTATAGCGACTCGCACTAACAATAGCGTATCACTTGTAATACATGTGCAAGTTAGCGCAGTCACGATATTGCCTATAGCGACTCGCACTAACAATAGCGTATCACTTGTAATACATGTGCAAGTTAGCGCAGTCACGATATTGCCTATAGTACCTCGCACTAACAATAGCGTATCACTTGTAATACATGTGCAAGTTAGCGCAGTCACGATATTGCCTATAGCGACTCGCACTAACAATAGCGTATCACTTGTAACACATGTGCAAGTTAGCGCAGTCACGATATTGCCTATAGTACCTCGCACTAACAATAGCGTATCACTTGTAATACATGTGCAAGTTAGCACAGTCACGATATTGCCTATAGCGACTCGCACTAACAATAGCGTATCACTTGTAATACATGTGCAAGTTAGCACAGTCACGATATTGCCTATAGCGACTCGCACTAACAATAGCGTATCACTTGTAATACATGTGCAAGTTAGCGCAGTCACGATATTGCCTATAGCGACTTGCAGTAATAATAGCGTATCACTTGTAATACATGTGCAAGTTAGCGCAGTCACGATATTGCCTATAGCGACTTACAGTAATAATAGCGTATCACTTGTAATACATGTGCAAGTTAGCTCAGTCACAATATTGCCTATAGCGACTCGCACTAACAATAGCGTATCACTTGTAATACATGTGCAAGTTAGCACAGTCACAATATTGCCTATAGCGACTCGCACTAACAATAGCGTATCACTTGTAATACATGTGCAAGTTAGCTCAGTCACGATATTGCCTATAGCGACTCGCAGTAATAATAGCGTATCACTTGTAATACATGTGCAAGTTAGCTCAGTCACAATATTGCCTATAGCTACTCGCACTAACAATAGCGTATCACTTGTAATACATGTGCAAGTTAGCGCAGTCACGATATTGCCTATAGCGACTTGCAGTAATAATAGCGTATCACTTGTAATACATGTGCAAGTTAGCGCAGTCACGATATTGCCTATAGCGACTTGCAGTAATAATAGCGTATCACTTGTAATACATGTGCAAGTTAGCGCAGTCACGATATTGCCTATAGCGACTCGCACTAACAATAGCGTATCACTTGTAATACATGTGCAAGTTAGCTCAGTCACGATATTGCCTATAGCGACTCGCAGTAATAATAGCGTATCACTTGTAATACATGTGCAAGTTAGCTCAGTCACAATATTGCCTATAGCTACTCGCACTAACAATAGCGTATCACTTGTAATACATGTGCAAGTAAGCGCAGTCACGATATTGCCTATAGTACCTCGCACTAACAATAGCGTATCACTTGTAATACATGTGCAAGTTAGCGCAGTCACGATATTGCCTATAGCGACTTGCAGTAATAATAGCGTATCACTTGTAATACGTGTGCAAGTTAGCGCAGTCACGATATTGCCTATAGCGACTTGCAGTAATAATAGCGTATCACTTGTAATACGTGTGCAAGTTAGCTCAGTCACAATATTGCCTATAGCTACTCGCACTAACAATAGCGTATCACTTGTAATACATGTGCAAGTTAGCGCAGTCACGATATTGCCTATAGCGACTCGCACTAACAATAGCGTATCACTTGTAATACATGTGCAAGTTAGCGCAGTCACGATATTGCCTATAGCGACTCGCACTAACAATAGCGTATCACTTGTAATACATGTGCAAGTTAGCACAGTCACGATATTGCCTATAGCGACTCGCACTAACAATAGCGTATCACTTGTAATACATGTGCAAGTTAGCGCAGTCACGATATTGCCTATAGCGACTTGCAGTAATAATAGCGTATCACTTGTAATACGTGTGCAAGTTAGCTCAGTCACAATATTGCCTATAGCGACTCGCACTAACAATAGCGTCTCGCACTAACAATAGCGTCTCGCACTAACAATAGCGTATCACTTGTAATACATGTGCAAGTTAGCGCAGTCACAATATTGCCTATAGCTACTCGCACTAACAATAGCGTATCACTTGTAATACATGTGCAAGTTAGCGCAGTCACAATATTGCCTATAGCTACTCGCACTAACAATAGCGTATCACTTGTAATACATGTGCAAGTTAGCACAGTCACAATATTGCCTATAGCGACTCGCACTAACAATAGCGTATCACTTGTAATACATGTGCAAGTTAGCGCAGTCACAATATTGCCTATAGCTACTCGCACTAACAATAGCGTATCACTTGTAATACATGTGCAAGTTAGCTCAGTCACGATATTGCCTATAGCGACTCGCACTAACAATAGCGTCTCGCACTAACAATAGCGTATCACTTGTAATACATGTGCAAGTTAGCACAGTCACAATATTGCCTATAGCGACTCGCACTAACAATAGCGTATCACTTGTAATACATGTGCAAGTTAGCGCAGTCACAATATTGCCTATAGCTACTCGCACTAACAATAGCGTATCACTTGTAATACATGTGCAAGTTAGCTCAGTCACGATATTGCCTATAGCGACTCGCACTAACAATAGCGTCTCGCACTAACAATAGCGTATCACTTGTAATACATGTGCAAGTTAGCACAGTCACAATATTGCCTATAGCTACTCGCACTAACAATAGCGTATCACTTGTAATACATGTGCAAGTTAGCACAGTCACAATATTGCCTATAGCTACTCGCACTAACAATAGCGTATCACTTGTAATACATGTGCAAGTTAGCACAGTCACAATATTGCCTATAGCGACTCGCACTAACAATAGCGTATCACTTGTAATACATGTGCAAGTTAGCTCAGTCACGATATTGCCTATAGCGACTCGCACTAACAATAGCGTATCACTTGTAATACATGTGCAAGTTAGCACAGTCACAATATTGCCTATAGCGACTCGCACTAACAATAGCGTATCACTTGTAATCTAGTCCAAACATGGTTCCAGAAGCAATTAAACAAAACATTTAATTAATGTCAAACTATTTTTTTAAATGTACGGAATAAAACCTATTTTCAGACACTCCCTGCCCTATGATTTTCTCCACTCCCAGACTTTAGTTGTTGAAGCATATAAAGTGGCGGCTTAATTTATGGATGACAGAATTACAGTGACTTGTGGCTGACCCTAGGGAGTTGTATCTATTAAGGTATAGTATTGTTTCATGAGGCCTTTGTTAATTAGATAAGCACAGAATTCAATAACAAAGCCTGGGGGTAGGAAATCCCCACCCAGGAAGTGCGCTGCGCGACATAAAAACTAAGTACTTGACATTGATTTATTTATGTTGCAATTTCATAACATATGGCCCATTACGTTCCCTGCATCACAGCTCAGTGTAAATAACAATTTCCTGGTCCAATTAATCTTCAACGTAACCCTATGCATACTCAGGTAGCCCAATGCCATTCTTGTATAAAGTACTACCACATACCCTGCTGGAAGACACAATTCTACTACTCTTTATTAAATAAATCGTTTCCACATGAATACAACACATATAATCTAAACAGTATTCACAGTCACGTAGACACAGATAGTTAAGGGCCAGTATGGGTAAGTAATATTATATATTGTTATACATTGTAAACAGACCTTTCACAGGGCTTACAGGAACCTCTCATGTATAGAATGTAAATGTTTAGTACCACGATCTTCTTGTGCAGATTCTGTTACTTTATATTAGAAAATTAACAAGTCAAAAGGGACACAGCACATTGATCTACCGTACAGTGTCATAAAGCACATAATATTCCCTGACCAGCACTCCGGTTGATGAGGAGCGGTCAGCCGCTTCTCCTCCAATGTGAGAGATTGATGGGGTTGTTACAGAACATTACTCACAATATTGTATAGTGTATTGTCAGAGAGGAGAATACCTAAGGTTAACCCCTTCATACACAACATCAGCTAGTGCCACAGTGTATTAATGACAGTGACATGTTTATGTGCTCAGTACCTGCTAGTGTCACAGTGTACTAATGACAGTGACATGTTTATGTGCTCAGTACCTGCTAGTGACACAGTGTACTAATGACAGTGACATGTTTATGTGCTCAGTCCCTGCTAGTGCCACAGTGTACTAATGACAGTGACATGTTTATGTGCTCAGTACCTGCTAGTGTCACAGTGTACTAATGACAATGATATGTTTATGTACTCAGCCCCTGCTAGTGCTACAGTGTACTAATGACAGTGACATGTTTATGTGCTCAGTCCCTGCTAGTGACACAGTGTATTAATGACAGTGACATGTTTATGTGCTCAGTCCCTGCTAGTGCCACAGTGTACTAATGACAGTGACATGTTTATGTGCTCAGTACCTGCTACTGACACAGTGTACTAATGACAGTGACATGTTTATGCGCTCAGTCCCTGCTAGTGCCACAGTGTACTAATGACAGTGACAGTTTATGTGCTCAGTACCTGCTAGTGTCACAGTGTACTAATGACAATGATATGTTTATGTACTCAGCCCCTGCTAGTGCTACAGTGTACTAATGACAGTGACATGTTTATGTGCTCAGTACCTGCTAGTGACACAGTGTATTAATGACAGTGACATGTTTATGTGCTCAGTACCTGCTAGTAAGACAGTGTACTAATGACAGTGACATGTTTATGTGCTCAGTCCCTGCTAGTGCAACAGTGTATTAATGACAGTGACATGTTTATGTGCTCAGTACCTGCTAGTGCCACAGTGTACTAATAACAGTGACATGTTTATGTGCTCAGTACCTGCTAGTGCCACAGTGTACTAATGACAGTGACATGTTTATGTGCTCAGTACCTGCTAGTGACACAGTGTACTAATGACAGTGACATGTGTATGTGCTCAGTCCCTGCTAGTGCCACAGTGTACTAATGACAGTGACATGTTTATGTGCTCAGTCCCTGCTAGTGTCACAGTGTACTAATGACAGTGACATGTTTATGTGCTCAGTACCTGCTAGTGTCACAGTGTACTAATGACAGTGACATTTGTATGTGCTCAGCCCCTGCTAGTGCCACAGTGTACTAATGACAGTGACATGGTTATGTGCTCAGTCCCTGCTAGTGTCACAGTGTACTAATGACAGTGACATGTTTATGTGCTCAGTACCTGCTAGTGCTACAGTGTATTAATGACAGTGACATGTTTATGTGCTCAGTCCCTGCTAGTGCCACAGTGTACTAATGTCAGTGACATGTTTATGTGCTCAGTCCCTGCTAGTGTCACAGTGTACTAATGACAGTGACATGTTTATGTGCTCAGTCCCTGCTAGTGTCACAGTGTACTAATGACAGTGACATGTTTATGTGCTCAGTCCCTGCTAGTGCCACAGTGTACTAATGACAGTGACATGTTTATGTGCTCAGTCCCTGCTAGTGAGACAGTGTACTAATGACAGTGACATGTTTATGTGCTCAGTACCTGCTAGTACCACAGTGTACTAATGACAGTGACATGTTTATGTGCTCAGTCCCTGCTAGTGTCACAGTGTACTAATGACAGTGACATGTTTATGTGCTCAGTACCTGCTAGTGCCACAGTGTATTAATGACAGTGACATGTTTATGTGCTCAGTCCCTGCTAGTGCCGCAGTGTACTAATGACAGTGACATGTTTATGTGCTCAGTCCCTGCTAGTGTCACAGTGTACTAATGACAGTGACATGTTTATGTGCTCAGTCCCTGCTAGTGTCACAGTGTACTAATGACAGTGACATGTTTATGTGCTCAGTCCCTGCTAGTGTCACAGTGTACTAATGACAGTGACATGTTTATGTGCTCAGTCCCTGCTAGTGACACAGTGTACTAATGACAGTGACATGTTTATGTGCTCAGTTCCTGCTAGTGTCACAGTGTACTAATGACAGTGACATGTTTATGTGCTCAGTACCTACTAGTGCCACAGTGTATTAATGACAGTGACATGTTTATGTGCTCAGTACCTGCTATTGTCACAGTGTACTAATGACAGTGACATGTGTATGTGCTCAGCCCCTGCTAGTGCCACAGTGTACTAATGACAGTGACATGTTTATGTGCTCAGTATCTGCTAGTGCCACAGTGTACTAATGACAGTGACATGTTTATGTGCTCAGTACCTGCTAGTGCTACAGTGTACTAATGACAGTGACATGTTTATGTGCTCAATGCCTGCTAGTGTCACAGTGTACTAATGACAGTGACATGTTTATGTGCTCAATACCTGCTAGTGTCACAGTGTACTAATGACAGTGACATGTTTATGTGCTCAGTCCCTGCTAGTGCCACAGTGTACTAATGACAGTGACATATTTATGTGCTCAGTCCCTGCTAGTGTCACAGTGTACTAATGACAGTGACATGTTTATGTGCTCAATACCTGCTAGTGTTACAGTGTACTAATGACAGTGACATGTTTATGTGCTCAGTCCCTGCTAGTGCCACAGTGTACTAATGACAGTGACATATTTATGTGCTCAGTCCCTGCTAGTGCCACAGTGTACTAATGACAGTGACATGTTTATGTGCTCAATACCTGCTAGTGTCACAGTGTACTAATGACAGTGACATGTTTATGTGCTCAGTCCCTGCTAGTGCCACAGTGTACTAATGACAGTGACATATTTATGTGCTCAGTCCCTGCTAGTGTCACAGTGTACTAATGACAGTGACATGTTTATGTGCTCAATACCTGCTAGTGTTACAGTGTACTAATGACAGTGACATGTTTATGTGCTCAGTCCCTGCTAGTGCCACAGTGTACTAATGACAGTGACATATTTATGTGCTCAGTCCCTGCTAGTGCCACAGTGTACTAATGACAGTGACATGTTTATGTGCTCAATACCTCCTAGTGTTACAGTGTACTAATGACAGTGACATGTTTATGTGCTCAGTACCTGCTAGTGACACAGTGTACTAATGACAGTGACATGTCTATGTGCTCAGTACCTGCTAGTGACACAGTGTACTAATGACAGTGACATGTCTATGTGCTCAGTACCTGCTAGTGTCACAGTGTACTAATGACAGTGACATGTTTATGTGCTCAGTCCCTGCTAGTGCCACAGTGTACTAATGACAGTGACATGTTTATGTGCTCAATACCTGCTAGTGTCACAGTGTACTAATGACAGTGACATGTTTATGTGCTCAGTCCCTGCTAGTGCCACAGTGTACTAATGACAGTGACATATTTATGTGCTCAGTCCCTGCTAGTGTCACAGTGTACTAATGACAGTGACATGTTTATGTGCTCAATACCTGCTAGTGTTACAGTGTACTAATGACAGTGACATATTTATGTGCTCAGTCCCTGCTAGTGCCACAGTGTACTAATGACAGTGACATATTTATGTGCTCAGTCCCTGCTAGTGCCACAGTGTACTAATGACAGTGACATATTTATGTGCTCAATACCTGCTAGTGTTACAGTGTACTAATGACAGTGACATATTTATGTGCTCAGTCCCTGCTAGTGCCACAGTGTACTAATGACAGTGACATGTGTATGTGCTCAGTACCTGCTAGTGACACAGTGTACTAATGACAGTGACATGTCTATGTGCTCAGTACCTGCTAGTGACACAGTGTACTAATGACAGTGACATGTCTATGTGCTCAGTACCTGCTAGTGTCACAGTGTACTAATGACAGTGACATGTCTATGTGCTCAGTCCCTGCTAGTGCCACAGTGTACTAATGACAGTGACATGTTTATGTGCTCAATACCTGCTAGTGTTACAGTGTACTAATGACAGTGACATGTTTATGTGCTCAGTCCCTGCTAGTACCACAGTGTACTAATGACAGTGACATGTTTATGTGCTCAATACCTGCTAGTATTACAGTGTACTAATGACAGTGACATCTCTATGTGCTCAGTCCCTGCTAGTGACACAGTGTACTAATGACAGTGACATGTTTATGTGCTCAGTACCTGCTAGTACCACAGTGTACTAATGACAGTGACATGTTTATGTGCTCAGTACCTGCTAGTGCCACAGTGTACTAATGACAGTGACATGTTTATGTGCTCAGTACCTGCTAGTGCCACAGTGTACTAATGACAGTGACATGTTTATGTGCTCAGTATCTGCTAGTGCCACAGTGTACTAATGACAGTGATATGTT
Organism: Bombina bombina; assembly: GCF_027579735.1. NCBI lineage: Eukaryota > Metazoa > Chordata > Amphibia > Anura > Bombinatoridae > Bombina > Bombina bombina. Next base: position 436,244,606 of record NC_069505.1, on the reverse strand, counting down.
TATGTGCTCAGTACCTGCTAGTATCACAGTGTACTAATGACAGTAACATGTTTATGTGCTCAGTCCCTGCTAGTGTCACAGTGTACTAATGACAGTGACATGTTTATGTGCTCAGTCCCTGCTAGTGTCACAGTGTACTAATGACAGTGACATGTTTATGTGCTCAGTCCCTGCTAGTGCCACAGTGTACTAATGACAGTGACATGTTTATGTGCTCAGGTGCCTGATATTGTCACAGTGTACTAATGACAGTGACATGTTTATGTGCTCAGTCCCTGCTAGTGACACAGTGTACTAATGACAGTGACATGTGTATGTGCTCAGTCCCTGCTAGTGTCACAGTGTACTAATGACAGTGACATGTATATGTGCTCAGTCCCTGCTAGTATCACAGTGTACTAATGACAGTGACATGTTTATGTGCTCAGTACCTGCTAGTGCCACAGTGTACTAATGACAGTGACATGTCTATGTGCTCAGTACCTGCTAGTGACACAGTGTACTAATGACAGTGACATGTTTATGTGCTCAGTACCTGCTAGTGACACAGTGTACTAATGACAGTGACATGTCTATGTGCTCAGTACCTGCTAGTATCACAGTGTACTAATGACAGTGACATGTTTATGTGCTCAGTACCTGCTAGTGCCACAGTGTACTAATGACAGTGACATGTCTATGTGCTCAGTACCTGCTAGTGACACAGTGTACTAATGACAGTGACATGTTTATGTGCTCAGTCCCTGCTAGTGTCACAGTGTACTAATGACAGTGACATGTTTATGTGCTCAGTCCCTGCTAGTGTCACAGTGTACTAATGACAGTGACATGTTTATGTGCTCAGTCTCTGCTAGTGTCACAGTATACTAATGACAGAGACATGTTTATGTGCTCAGTACCTGCTAGTGACACAGTGTACTAATGACAGTGACATGTTTATGTGCTCAGTACCTGCTAGTGACACAGTGTACTAATGACAGTGACATGTTTATGTGCTCAGTACCTGCTAGTGTCACAGTATACTAATGACAGAGACATGTTTATGTGCTCAGTACCTGCTAGTGACACAGTGTACTAATGACAGTGACATGTTTATGTGCTCAGTACCTGCTAGTGACACAGTGTACTAATAACAGTGACATGTTTATGTGCTCAGTACCTGCTAGTGACACAGTGTACTAATGACAGTGACATGTTTATGTGCTCAGTACCTGCTAGTGACACAGTGTACTAATGACAGTGACATTTTTATGTGCTCAGTACCTGCTAGTGACACAGTGTACTAATGATAGTGACATGTTTATGTGCTCAGTCCCTGCTAGTGTCACAGTGTACTAATGACAGTGACATGTCTATGTGCTCAGTACCTGCTAGTGACACAGTGTACTAATGACAGTGACATGTTTATGTGCTCAGTACCTGCTAGTGACACAGTGTACTAATGACAGTTAAATGATTATGAGCTCAGAACTTATTAATTAAACAGAGCTACTGAGTGTCTTATCAAAATGAATTTGTTGGTACGTCTGGCACACAAGGAGTTAAATAAAACCTGACTGCACTAGAGCGCAGCAGGTTAAGTGTTTGGGTCAGAAGGAGAACACTACAGTAAATATCTTGATACCACATAGATTCCCAAAAGTGAAATAAAAAAAAAGTAAAAAACACAGTGTCCTTACAGCCAGTGACCCATAGCCCTGCTCTGTCACTGTTATTAGAATACTGATCTGTATAAAGTTCCATCATTTTATCACTTGGTCACCAACTGGCAGAACAATAATATCTACTATATGTAATGAATAAAGCCTCGGTTTTAAAGGGACATTAAACACTAAATAAACGCTAGATAGAATAATGCAATCAAAGAAAAGATTAGTCTGAGAACAACAAGTAGATTTATTTTTTAAAGCTGTATTCATTGTTTAAATATTGACAAAATTAGTGTAAAGTTTTAGTGTCTATAAAACAATGGGAATTTTTTTTATATATACGATTTATCATTTTATATTATGATCTCAAAGTGTTGAATGTCCCTTTCGTTACACCGTTCTATCACCTCTCAGCAGATTATATAATGTTCTGTAAAGTTCTGGTATTTGGAACCGAGGGACAGTTATTTGTATTCTCAGCCAAAAGAAAAAAAAAATCAATATCAGCAGCTCTGCTCAGAGAATATATATATATGATCCTCAGTACATGTCATTAATCCTACAACACAACTACAAAAAGTAGCACCAAAAAAAGCATTATTCCTATTGATCATTCCAATCGAAACATTTCTATTATTTTCATCTCATTTTACCATTGCAGAGAAGACCTATGACGTCTTCGGTGGAGCTGCTGTTCAACTTCAAATTGATAGTGATAACCAGTTGAAGATAAATGCACAAGTTACATTAATTATCTCTGTCACACACAGTCCCACAAAAGAATATAAAAGGGAGCTGTTGGCTGAATGTTTACTTTAACAATAATTTATAGACATAAATACCAGATGCCTCTAGATGACACTTGAAGATTAATAGAATGACCAGTTATGGTGGACTTAACTAAGTCTAATTCCCTTTTTTTTCCAAGTGGGACAACTTTAAGAGATCCTGGGGGTTCTGATAGCTCTGTAGATTCCATATGAAGAAGTTACAAGCAACCGCTGAAGTCTAGGGGCCCAATTCTCTAACGCTCTCTGGTCTGGTGAGACTATCTAAGAAGTCTTGAGAGTACTGTGAGGTCCATCAAAGAAGGAACACACACACTACAATATAATGCCCAATCCTAAAAAAAAGATTATGTGTGATTTCTCTCCATGCTGGCAAGTTTTTCATCATCAGGCTCCAAATCTTAATTATACACCAAAATCTTAATTATACACCAAAATCTTAATTATACAATCAGTTGAGATTTTGAGCCGTCTCTATATAAATATCTTCCACCCTATCAACAAATTAGACAACATGCCGGGTAACGAGTGAAGCTATCAACCAGTCCCCTGTTTTATTCTCATACCTTATCAGCCATGATCATTGAGGAGCCTCCATGAATACCAAGGATAGGAGTAAGTGTCTGGGCAGAGATGAAGTCTAAAATTTGGGCGATAGCCTCCTGATCTGTATCATCACCAAATACAACCCCTTGGACTTTCTTGTCAGACATGAGGCCACATATTCTTGTGATAATACTCTTAGGGTCCGATTCGTTCATGCTGACCAGCGCCACTCTAGGCGTCACAGACAGGTGGTGGAAGTCATCTTTTTCGTGAACGTCTTTGATGGCGACCTCTTCTGAGGTTCCTACCAAAATAACTGCAATGTCCAGAAAGGGGTGTTTCTGCGCTTGGCAACCCATGTAGAAGAGGATAGTTAGGCTGGTTATTAGGACGTAGCAGGGTCCTGTAGGCCTCATCTTCATCTCTTACACTCCCTGAAAAACAAGAACACAGCAGAGGTCAGATTGCAAATCCCTAGTACTGGACAAATAGCTTCAGTTATCCGGAAAGAACACCCCACACAACCTGTGCTTAGCACTGTTCTTTAACATTTAAAGTAAAATGTGTTTAAAGAGACAAGAACAAAATAATGTACTCAGGTAAGCAGCTGACAAGCGTTCATTGTATTCAAAGCAGTTGCAGGAACACCCTCTCAACTGACAGAATAAAGGTAAAGAAGCTATTTGTTAAAAGTGAAATACACTCCAGAAGGAAAGATAGATTAAGGGGACACATGAAAGGGAAGATTATTTTACACTACACTGTACACACTTTGAAGAAATCCAAAATGCAGGGCAGGAATAAAAGTTACAAGTTTTATTATTTATATAACCCCCCCCACAGAAAAATGCAAAACATAAAATCATAGCGCAGACCCAGGTCTGCAATGTCCTTACGCATTTCGGTTAAAACATAGAGCACCTTTCGTTAAATGGTCAGTAAACATAGGAAATAATGGTATATAATTCTGCACATAGTGCAGAATTATATAACATTATATTAGTGCTAGATTTATATAACCTAATATTGCCTGCAAAGTTTTATTAAAAAAATACTGTTTTCCAGACCCGCTCTCTGTGCTCTTCTAAGCTGGTCTGTTTTTTACACAGAGCGCATCTGGCCAGCTGTCTAGCCACAGCCCGACCGCGCCATTACATTTAGTGTAGCTCGCTCCTGCTCTGCCTGACAGTGGGAGCGAGCTGCACTGAGAGTAATGGCGCCGTTCGGCTGTGACTAGACAGCTGGCCAGATGCGCTCTGTGTAAAAAACAGACCCGCTCAGAAGAAGAAGGTCTGGAAAACAATATTTTTTAATAAAACTTTGCAGGCAATATTAGGTTATACAAATCTAGCACTAATATAATGTTATATAATTCTGCACTATGTGCAGAATTATATAACATTTTTGTTTTATTCATTATATAACATTTTTGTTCAGCATTAAAACCTAATGGAATTCTTGTCCTAAGCGCAAAATCCCTTTTTTGTAGCAACAAGTCTTTGTCTTCTCCCCTAGAAGTGACGTTTACCTGTTCACTTATACATTCCCCTCCATAATTGTATGCCCCTTAAATTATTACACCTGATTATATATACCGTATATATATATATATATATATATATATACACACACCAATATGTCTTGGTTGTCAGAAAGATAGATAGATAGATAGATAGATAGATAGATAGATAGATAGATAGATAGAGAGAGAGAGAGAGAGAGAGAGAGAGGTAGAAAGACAGACAGATATATAGATAGATACTGATAGATAGATAGATAGAGAGAGAGAGAGAGAGAGAGAGAGAGGTAGAAAGACAGACAGATATATATATAGATACTGATAGATAGATAGATAGATAGATAGATAGATAGATAGATAGATAGAGAGAGAGAGAGAGAGAGAGAGAGAGAGAGAGGTAGAAAGACAGACAGATATATATATAGATACTGATAGATAGATAGATAGATAGATAGATAAACAGAAAGACAGACAGTGAGGAATAGAAGAAGGGGAAAAGACGACCGCACTACAGATGCTGCGTCCCACTAGATATTCTAATCTCATTTGAGATATGAGAAATGCCAAAAGTGTTCTCGGGGACTTAGGTGCTGTACATTGGGAGAAGCAGACTAGAAAGTGTCAATTGCTGAACACAATTGAAATAATGTACTTGAATAGCACTCAACAGCAAGTAGTCAATTGTTGGTCATTGATACCAAAGGTAAAGGAGCCCAAAGTGGGGCAGATTTAAAACTTAACTTTTAATAGCTACATTAAAATACAAAAAATTAAAAATCACAGACAGTGTGAAGGTGGAAGAATGCAACTCCTAAGGAGAATTATCAATATAATTCCCAGTATGTTCTCCAGAGGATGCGTTCACTATTTGTAAGGGTACTATATATATCTCGTGTGGTGCCCTCTGTGGTAGGGTCCTGTGTCACATTCGAGATATAGTGACCCACTAATCTTATGCTGTGGGGAGGGTGTGAGTGGTAATAATCACTTTTAGAGGACCCAGATTATAGATATCCCCATCAGCTAATAAAATATCACTATATCTTTTTGGATGAATATATGATATACTCTGTAATATCCCACGGGTGTCTTATTACTCAAAGATGATTTAAACGATATTAATCACTGCAGTATTTATACACCAATGATGGAAAGTAATTGCACAGTTCAATATTTATTTTGGGTGTCATGTGGTCTTACAATAATAGAAGGGCAGTTAGAATATGCAATCTATAATACAGTTATAATATACTTATGTATTCTGTACCAAGTAATGAGCAATTAACACAGTATTACAAAATGATTTACAATCTAATGTCACATGGACTGCTTTGCTCCTTATTACATTGCAGGTTTAGAAGGTAGTCTTGTGTTATTGTCGTGCATCTAATGCACTATAATATCGATTCCACTTGGTAATCTCTATATAATGGAATAGGCCCCTGGTATGTGTGTATGAGAGAGTTATCTATAGCAACACCCTAGATTGGGGTAATAATAATATATTGAGTCGTGTTATTTTCGGAATTTATCGTGTTTCCGCTTAGTATATAATTACATACACTTAGAGACAGGGGGTCCAAAGATGTTTCTCAAGTTTCAGAAATAGTGGAATCTAAGATATTATTTTGTTGTTGTAATCGTACAATACTCTATAATTGTACACGAATAGGTCTGTAAGTTAGTTTATTATATTCCTGATTATGTTGAATAGATCCCACTCTAAGGGTTAAATATGTATTTAAATCTGTTATGATATCAGTTTATTTATTATAGGATTGTACTGTGCTTGTGCATAACGTGGCGGTACTTTGGATCCTAGTAAAAACTAATTACAACCAATTCGGGTGGGTAGCTGCTATTAAAGGGACATAATACTCATATGCTAAATCACTTGAAACTGATGCAGTGTAACTGTAAAAAGCTGACAGGAAAATATCACCTGAGCATCTCTATGTAAAAAAGGAAGATATTTTATCTCACAATCTCCTCAGCTCAGCAGAG
>NC_069505.1:436215600-436233100 GCF_027579735.1 Bombina bombina | reverse complement strand
CCAGGGCCCTGTAAATAGGATCAGTCTGAGCCCAGCACACTGCCTGGCACTCCCTACCCAGGGCCCTGTAAATAGGATCAGTCTGTGCCCAGCAAACTGCCTGGCACCCACTGCCCAGGGCACTGTAAATAGGATCAGTCTGTGCCCAGCACACTGCCTAGCACCCACTGCCCAGGGCACTGTAAATAGGATCAGTCTCTGCCCAGATCCAGCCTGGCACTCCCTGCCCAGGCCCTGTAAATAGGATCTGCCCGTGCCCGTCACACAGCCTGGTATCCCCTGCCTAGGGCCCTTTATTTAGGATTAGTCTGTGCCCATCACACTGACTGGCACTCCTTACCTAGAGCCCTGTAAAAAGGATCAGTCTGTGCCCAGAACACTGACTGACACTCCCTACTCAGGGCCCTGTAAATAGGATCAGTCTGTGCCCAGGACACTGCCTGGCACCCCCTGCCCAGGGCCCTGTAAATAGGATCAGTCTCTGCCCAGCTCCAACCTGGCACTCCCTGCCCAGGCCCTGTAAATAGGATTAGTCTGTGCCATCACACTGCCTGGCACTCCTTACTTAGAGCCCTGTAAATAGGATCTGCCTGTGCCTATCACACAGCCTGGCACCCCCTGCCCATGGCCCTGTAAATAGGATTAGCCTGTGCCCATCACACTGCCTGGCACTCCTTACTTAGAGCCCTGTAAATAGGATCAGTCTGTGCCCAGCACACTGCCTGGCACTCTCTACCCGGGGCCCTGTAAATAGGATCAGTCTGTGCCCAACACACTGCTTGGCACTCCCTACCCAGAGCCCTGTAAATAGGATCAGTCTGTGCCCAGCACACTGCTTGGCACCCCCTACCCAGAGCCCTGTAAATAGGATCAGTCTGTGCCCAGCATACTGCTAGACACTCCCTACCCAGAGCCCTGTAAATAGGATCAGTCTATGCCCAGCACACTGCTTGCCACTCCCTACCCAGGGCCCTGTAAATAGGTCCAGTCTGTGGCCAGCACACTGCCTGCCACTCCCTACCCAGGGCCCTATAAATAGGATCAGTCTGTGCAAAGCACAATGCCTGGCACTCCCTACCCAGGGCCCTGTAAATAGCATCCGCCTGTGCCCAACACACTGCCTGGCACCCCCTGCCCAGGGCCCTGTAAATAGGATCAGTCTGTGCCCAGCACACTGCCTGCCACTCCCTACCCAGGGCCCTGTAAATAGGTCCAGTCTGTGGCCAGCACACTGCCTGCCACTCCCTACCCAGGGCCCTATAAATAGGATCAGTCTGTGCTGAGCACAATGCCTGGCACTCCCTACCCAGGGCCCTGTAAATAGCATCCGCCTGTGCCCAGCACACTGCCTGGCACTCCCTACCTAGGGCCCTGTAAATAGGATCAGTCTGTGCCCAGCACACTGCTTGGCACTCCCTACCTAGGGCCCTGTAAATAGGATCAGTCTGTGCCCATCACACTGCTTGGCACTCCCTACCCAGGGCCCTGTAAAAGTCTGTGCCGAGCAAACTGCGTGGCACTCCCTATCTAGGGCCCTGTAAATAGGATCAGTCTGTGCCCAGTACACTGCTTGGCACCACCTACCCAGGGCCCTGTAAAAAGGATCAGTCCGTGCCCCGCACACTGCTAGACACTCCCTACCCAGGGCCCTGTAAATAGAGTCAGTCTGTGCCCAGCACACTGCCTGGCACTCCCTACCTAGGGCCCTGTAAATAGGATCAGTCTGTGCCAAGCACACTGCCTGGCACTCCCTGCCTAGGGCCCAGTAAAAAGGATCAGTCTGTGCCCATCACACTGCTTGGCACTCCCTACCCAGGGCTCTGTAAAAAGGATCAGTCTGTGCCGAGCACACTGCGTGGCACTCCCTATCTAGGGCCCTGTAAATAGGATCAGTCTGTGCCCAGTACACTGCTTGGCACCACCTACCCAGGGCCCTGTAAAAAGGATCAGTCCGTGCCCCGCACACTGCTAGACACTCCCTACCCAGGGCCCTGTAAATAGAGTCAGTCTGTGCCCAGCACACTGCCTGGCACTCCCTACCTAGGGCCCTGTAAATAGGATCAGTCTGTGCCAAGCACACTGCCTGGCACTCCCTGCCTAGGGCCCAGTAAAAAGGATCAGTCTGTGCCCATCACACTGTTTGGCACTCCCTACCCAGGGCTCTGTAAAAAGGATCAGTCTGTGCCGAGCACACTGCGTGGCACTCCCTATCTAGGGCCCTGTAAATAGGATCAGTCTGTGCCCAGTACACTGCTTGACACTCCCTGCCCAGGGCCCTGTAAAAATGATCAGTCTGTGCCCCGCACACTGCTAGACACTCCCTACCCAGGGCCCTGTAAATAGAGTCAGTCTGTGCCCAGCACACTGCCTAGCACTCCCTACCTAGGGCCCTGTAAATAGGATCAGTCTGTGCCAAGCACACTGCCTGGCACTCCCTACCTAGGTCCCTGTAAATAGGATCAGCCTGTGCCCAGCACACTGCCTGGCACTCCCTACCCAGGGCCCTGTAAATAGGATCAGTTTGTGCCCAGCACACGGCATGGCACTCCCTACCTAGGGCCCTGTAAATAGGATCAGCCTGTGCCCAGCACACTGCCTGGCACTCCCTACCTAGAGCCCTGTAAATAGGATCAGTTTGTGCCCAGCACACTGCTTGGCACTCCCTACCCAGGGCCCTGTAAAAAGGATCAGTCTGTGCCGAGCACACTGTCTGACACTCTCTACCTAGGGCCCTGTAAATAGTATCAGTCTGTGCCCAGCACACTGCCTGGCACTCCCTACCTAGGGCCCTGTAAATAGGATCGGTCTGTGCCCAGCACACTGCTTGGCACTCCCTACCCAGGACCCTGTAAAAAGGATCAGTCTGTGTCGAGCACACTGCTGGACACTCCCTACCTAGGGCCCTGTAAATAGGATCAGTCTGTGCCCAGCACACTGCTTGGCACTCCCTACCCAAAGCCCTGTAGAAAGGATCAGTCTGTGCTCAGCACACTGCGAGACACTCCCTACCTAGGGCCCTGTAAATAGGATCAGTCTGTGCCCAGCACACTGCTAGACACTCCCTGCCCAGGGCCCTGTAAAAAGGATCAGTCTGTGCCCAGCACACTGCTAGACACCACTGCCTACCTAGGGCCCTGTAAATAGGATCAGTCTGTGCCCAGCACACTGCTAGACACCCCTGCCTACCTAGGGCCCTGTAAATAGGATCAGTCTGTGCCCAGCACCCTGTTAGACACTCCCTACCCAGGGCCCTGTAAATAGGATCAGTCTGTGCCCAGCACCCTGTTAGACACTCCCTACCCAGGGCCCTGTAAATAGGATCAGTCTGTGCCCAGCACCCTGTTAGACACTCCCTACCCAGGGCCCTGTAAATAGGATCAGTTTGTGCCCATGACACTGTCTGGCACTGCCTGTAACAGAATGTGGTAGAGTGTCAGTATAGAGGTAGTCAATATGAAGTAGTTTATCTATCCAGAGAAGATATATATTAAGGTAAACACCTGGGAGTCTGATTTAAAAGGGCCATTAAACCCCAAAAATTTATTTCACAATTCAGATAGAGAATACAATTTTAAACAACATTCCAATTTACTTCTATTATCTAATTTGCTGCAATCTTTGTATATACTTTGTTAAAGAAATAGCAATGCACATTGGTGAGCCAATCACATGAGGCATCTATGTGCAGTCACCAATCAGAAGCTACTGAGCCTATCTAGATATACTTTTCAGGAAAGTATATCAAGAGAATGAAGTAAATTAGATAATAGAAGTAAATTAGAAAGTTGTTTAAAAGGGTATTCTCTATCTGAATCATGAAATAAAAAATGTGTTTTTTATTATGGTTTAATGTCCCTTTAAATTTAGGCTGTAAACGAAGAGAAAGGTAAAGGGAATGTTCCTGGTAAAAAAGTACAAGGGGAGGAGTAGTTTGGAACAGAGCATAGGGGGTGAGAGTAGAGTCTGGTGTAAATTTAGAGGCTTGTAAACTGGTTTGTCTAGGTTCTCGTATTGTTCAATCTACACCACTATGTCTTGGTTCTAAGATTACTCAATCTACGCCACTATGACTTGGTTCTAAAATTACTCAATCTACGCCACTATGTCTTGGTTCTAAAATATCTCAATCTACACCACTATGTCTCGGTTCTCAGATTACTTATTCTACACCACTATATCTTGGTTCTAAGATTACTCAATCTACACCACTATATCTCGGTTCTCATATTACTCAATCTACACCACTATGTCTTGGTTCTCAGATTACTCAATCTACACCACTATGTCTTGGTTTTCAGATTACTCATTCTACACCACTATGTCTTGGTTCTCAGATTACTCAATCTATACCACTATGTCTTGGTTCTCAGATTATTCAATCTACACCACTATGTCTCGATTCTCAGATTACTCAATCTACACCACTATGTCTGGGTTCTCAGATTACTCAATCTGCACCACTATGTCTCGGTTCTCAGATTACTTATTCTACACCACTATATCTTGGTTCTCAGATTACTCAATCTACACCACTATATCTCGGTTCTCATATTACTCATTCTACACCACTATGTCTTGGTTCTCATATTACTCAATCTACACCACTATGTCTTGGTTCTAAGATTACTCAATCTACACCACTATGTCTTGGTTCTAAGATTACTCAATCTACACCACTATGTCTTGGTTCTAAAATTACTCAATCTACACCACTATGTCTTGGTTCTAAGATTACTCAATCTACACCACTATGTCTTGGTTCTAAAATTACTTAATCTACACCACTATGTCTTGGTTCTGAGATTACTCAATCTATACCACTATCACTTGGTTTTCAGATTACTCAATCTACACCACTATGTCTTGGTTCTCAGATTACTCAATCTATACCACTATGTATTGGTTCTCAGATTACTTATTCTATACCACTATCACTTGGTTTTCAGATTGATCAATCTACACCACTATGTTTTGTTTCTCAGATTACTAATTCTATACCACTATGTCTTGGTTCTCAGATTACTTATTATATACCACTATGTCTTGGTTCTCAGATTACTTATTCTATACCACTATGTATTGGTTCTCAGATTATTTATTCTATACCACTATGTCTTGGTTCTCAGATTACTCAATCTGCACCACTATGTCTTGGTTCATGCAATGCTCTCCAGTCTTGTTTGACAATTTCACTGGGCGTGACGATCTAAAGCTCTCAATTCTGGTAACATGATCTAAGAAGTCTCGTCAGTGCTGCGGGGACCCTCAAAACGCTTTAGAGAGGCAAATTACACCTTAAGAGTTGTTTCTCTTGCTATGCAGGATATGGATGTGAAAATGAAACATATAAAATACAAAATAATGGTCTAAAAAGACTGGATTTTGTGCGTTTTCATTTAATGCTGGTACGTTTCTGATCATTAGGGTCTCTGTGAGATATTCCCCAATATAAGTGACCCATGTCTCACCTATTGGTATTGTTTTCTCATATGAACCAACCAGTATTTAGATTCTAGGATTCTGTAATGTCTGAATAATTTGCATTTAGAATCTCACTTTTTGGAATTCTCTCCGTTTTGGAGACACTGGTTTTTTTAGTCTGTGGAATATTTGTATTCAGTACATTAATATTATGTCATCAGTCTTGGTCGGGTCACATTAGCATTAATTTCTCACTAATGTGTAACAGGCAGATTTAATTGCAGCAGACACTTCTCACAGCTTTGTGCCAACATGGGCAAATTATTACAGGAAGCTCACCCATCACAAAACGAGACACGGAATTTCACATAAAGGACCAACTCCGATGCGCCAGTCGCTGTTTTACATCTGCTCCACAATAAGTAACCAATGACCCCACGCAACCTGCTCAGGCTGCACAAAGAAACAGCGACTTCCCAATCAAACCTATTTACATATCATTTGCATATCATTACCCACAATCCATCAATGGCAGCAATATAAAAAAAAAATCTGATTTTTATTCAAGAGGCAATTAGAGAGATAACACGTGTTTCGGGGGTTGGTAAGAGAGATGAAAGCAGAGCGCTTGGATAAATATTTAACCCTTTAAGTGCAGATATGCAGGCTATTGAAAAAATGAAATTGTTTCTATCTTTGCATGCGCATCTGATCCTATTCAGCTTAGAAATCAATCAACTCTTTTCTACATCTTCCTCCTAAATTTATCTCACAGTTATGTAACTTACTGTCTATATATAGCTCTGGGCCCGTCAGGCGCAGCATAAGCCGACAGCCTCTCTACACTGTCACCCAGCACAGGAAACACACGATAGTGTAAATATGACAGTAAAAGGACTTGACAAGGGGCATTTACAAATAAAGGGCCCTATCTAATTTTACATCTCGGAATGAAAACGAAACATAGAAAAGTGCACATCCCCAGGGGACATATTCTCTTATCTGAAAGGTTTAGAAAAGCTGTCGTCTTGTTAATTCCTGCCTGACCCATGTACTTCTGTAGTATTTGTCATCCGTGACTGACAGGTATTTATTTATACATTTACTGTATTTGAAACAGAGGAAAGTGTAACAGTATTAATACTAACTGATTAACTATTGTCAATAACATATAATAGTTTATGTTTCCATATCAAGTACCAAGAAGTGTACTAAAGACAGTGACAAGTTTATGTGTTCAGTCTCTGCTAGTGACACAGTGTACTAATGACAGTGACATGTTTATGTGCTCAGTCCCTGCTAGTGTCACAGTGTACTAATGACAGTAACATGTTTATGTGCTCAGTCCCTGCTAGTGTCACAGTGTACTAATGACAGTGACATGTTTATGTGCTCAGTCCCTGCTAGTGCCACAGTGTACTAATGACAGTGACATGTTTATGTGCTCTGTCCCTGCTAGTGTCACAGTGTACTAATGACAGTGACATGTTTATGTGCTCAGTACCTGCTAGTGTCACAGTGTACTAATGACAGTGACATGTTTATGTGCTCTGTCCCTGCTAGTGTCACAGTGTACTAATGACAGTGACATGTTTATGTGCTCAGTGCCTGCTAGTGTCACAGTGTACTAATGACTGTTACATGTTTATGTGCTCAGTCCCTGCTAGTGTCACAGTGTACTAATGACAGTGACATGTTTATGTGCTCAGTAGCTGCTAGTGCCACAGTGTACTAATGACAGTGACATGTTTATGTGCTCAGTCTCTGCTAGTGACACAGTGTACTAATGACAGTGACATGTTTATGTGCTCAGTAGCTGCTAGTGCCACAGTGTACTAATGACAGTGACATGTTTATGTGCTCAATCCCTGCTAGTGCCACAGTGTACTAATGACAGTGACATGTTTATGTGCTCTGTCCCTGCTAGTGCCACAGTGTACTAATGACAGTGACAAGTTTATGTACTCAGTCCCTGCTAGTGCCACAGTGTACTAATGACAGTGACATGTTTATGTGCTCAGTCCCTGCTAGTGTCACAGTGTACTAATGATAGTGACATGTTTATGTACTCAGTCCCTGCTAGTGTCACAGTGTACTAATGACAGTGACATGTTTATGTGCTCAGTACCTGCTAGTATCACAGTGTACTAATTACAGTGACATGTTTATGTGCTCAGTCCCTGCTAGTGCCACAGTGAACTAATGACAGTGACATGTTTATGTGCTCAGTACCTGCTAGTGCTACAGTGTACTAATGACAGTGACATGTTTATGTGCTCAGTCCCTGCTAGTGCTACAGTGTACTAATGACAGTGACATGTTTATGTGCTCAGTTACTGCTAGTGCCACAGTGTACTAATGACAGTGACATGTTTATGTGCTCAGTCCCTGCTAGTGCCACAGTGTACTAATGACAGTGACATGTTTATGTGCTCAGTCCCTGCTAGTGCCACAGTGTACTAATGACAGTGACATGTTTATGTGCTCAGTCCCTGCTAGTGCCACAGTGAACTAATGACAGTGACATGTTTATGTGCTCAGTACCTGCTAGTGCTACAGTGTACTAATGACAGTGACATGTTTATGTGCTCAGTCCCTGCTAGTGCTACAGTGTACTAATGACAGTGACATGTGTATGTGCTCAGTCCCTGCTAGTGTCACAGTGTACTAATGACAGTGACATTTCTATGTGCTCAGTACCTGCTAGTGCCACAGTGTACTAATGACAGTGACATGTTTATGTGCTCAGTCCCTGCTAGTGCCACAGTGTACTAATGACAGTGACATGTTTATGTGCTCAGTACCTGCTAGTTCCACAGTGTACTAATGACAGTGACATGTTTATGTGCTCAGTATCTGCTAGTACCACAGTGAACTAATGACAGTGACATGTTTATGTGCTCAGTCCCTGCTAGTGCCACAGTGAACTAATGACAGTGACATGTTTATGTGCTCAGTACCTGCTAGTGTCACAGTGTACTAATGACAGTGACATGTTTATGTGTTCAGTCTCTGCTAGTGACACAGTGTACTAATGACAGTGACATGTTTATGTGCTCAGTTACTGCTAGTGCCACAGTGTACTAATGACTGTTACATGTTTATGTGCTCAGTCCCTGCTAGTGCTACAGTGTACTAATGACAGTGACATGTTTATGTGCTCAGTCCCTCCTAGTGTCCCAGTGTACTAATGACAGTGACATGTTTATGTGCTCAGTACCTGCTAGTGACACAGTGTACTAATGACAGTGACATGTTTATGTGCTCAGTACCTGCTAGGGCTACAGTGTACAAATGACAGTGACATGTTTATGTGCTCAGTACCTGCTAGTGTCACAGTGTACTAATGACAGTGACATGTTTATGTGCTCAGTCCCTGCTAGTGCTACAGTGTACTAATGACAGTGACATGTTTATGTGCTCAGTCCCTGCTAGTGTCACAGTGTACTAATGACAGTGACATGTTTATGTGTTCAGTCTCTGCTAGTGACACAGTGTACTAATGACAGTGACATGTTTATGTGCTCAGTCCCTGCTAGTGTCACAGTGTACTAATGACAGTGACATATTTATGTGCTCAGTCCCTGATAGTGCCACAGTGTACTAATGACAGTGACATGTTTATGTGCTCAGTCCCTGCTAGTGTCGCAGTGTACTAATGACAGTGACATGTTTATGTGCTCAGTACCTGCTAGTGTCACAGTGTACTAATGACAGTGACATGTTTATGTGCTCAGTCCCTGCTAGTGTCACAGTGTACTAAAGACAGTGACAAGTTTATGTGTTCAGTCTCTGCTAGTGACACAGTGTACTAATGACAGTGACATGTTTATGTGCTCAGTCCCTGCTAGTGCCACAGTGTACTAATGGCAGTGACATATTTATTTGCTCAGTCCCTGCTAGTGTCACAGTGTACTAATGACAGTGACATGTTTATGTGCTCAGTCCCTGCTAGTGTCACAGTGTACTAAAGACAGTGACAAGTTTATGTGTTCAGTCTCTGCTAGTGACACAGTGTACTAATGACAGTGACATGTTTATGTGCTCAGTCCCTGCTAGTGCCACAGTGTACTAATGGCAGTGACATATTTATTTGCTCAGTCCCTGCTAGTGTCACAGTGTACTAATGACAGTGACATGTTTATGTGTTCAGTCTCTGCTAGTGACACAGTGTACTAATGACAGTGACATGTTTATGTGCTCAGTCCCTGCTAGTGCCACAGTGTACTAATGACAGTGACATGTTTATGTGCTCAGTCCCTGCTAGTGCCACAGTGTACTAATAACAGTGACATGTTTATGTGCTCAGTCCCTGCTAGTGTCACAGTCTACTAATGACAGTGACATGTTTATGTGCTCAGTCCTTGCTAGTGTCACAGTGTACAAATGTCAGTGACATGTTTATGTGCTCAGTCCCTGCTAGTGCCACAGAGTACTAATGACAGTGACATGTTTATGTGCTCAGTCCCTGCTAGTGCCACAGTGTACTAATGACAGTGACATGTTTATGTGCTCAGTCCCTGCTAGTATCATATTGTACTAATGAGAATGACATGTTTATGTGCTCACTACCTGCTAGTGTCACAGTGTACTAATGACAGTGACATGTTTATGTGCTCAGTCCCTGCTAGTGTCACAGTGTACTAATGACAGTGACATGTTTATGTGCTCAGTAACTGCTATTGTCACAGTTTACTAATGACAGTGACATGTTTATGTGCTCAGTACCTGCTAGTGCCACAGTGTACTAATGACAGTGACATGTTTATGTGCTCAGTCCATGCTAGTGCCACAGTGTACTAATGACAATGACATGTTTATGTGCTCAGTACCTGCTAGTATCACAGTGTACTAATGACAGCGACATGTTTATGTGCTCAGTACCTACTAGTGCCACGGTGTACTAATGACAGTGGCATGTTTATGTGCTCAGTCCCTGCTAGTGTCATAGTGTACTAATGACAGTGACATGTTTATGTGCTCAGTACCTGCTAGTGCCACAGTGTACTAATAACAGTGACATGTTTATGTGTTCAGTCTCTGCTAGTGACACAGTGTACTAGTGACAGTGACATGTTTATGTGCTCAGTCCCTGCTAGTGCCACAGTGTACTAATGACAGTGACATGTTTATGTGCTCAGTCCATGCTAGTGCCACAGTGTACTAATGACAGTGACATGTTTATGTGCTCAGTCCCTGCTAGTATCACAGTGTACTAATGAGAATGACATGTTTATGTGCTCAGTACCTGCTAGTGTCACAGTGTACTAATGACAGCGACATGTTTATGTGCTCAGTCCATGCTAGTGCCACAGTGTACTAATGACAATGACATGTTTATGTGCTCAGTACCTGCTAGTATCACAGTGTTCTAATGACAGTGACATGTTTATGTGCTCAGTCCATGCTAGTGCCACAGTGTACTAATGACAGTGACATGTTTATGTGCTCAGTACCTACTAGTGCCACAGTGTACTAATGACAGTGGCATGTTTATGTGCTCAGTCCCTGCTAGTGTCATAGTGTACTAATGACAGTGACATGTTTATGTGCTCAGTACCTGCTAGTGCCACAGTGTACTAATAACAGTGACATGTTTATGTGCTCAGTCCCTGCTAGTATCACAGTGTACTAATGAGAGTGACATGTTTATGTGCTCAGTACCTACTAGTGTCACAGTGTACTAATGACAGTGACATGTTTATGTGCTTAGTACCTGATAGTGTCACAGTGTACTAATGACAGTGACATGTTTATGTGCTCAGTACCTGCTAGTGTCACAGTGTACTAATGACAGTGACATGTTTATGTGCTCAGTACCTGCTAGTGTCACAGTGTACTAATGACAGTGACGTGTTTATGTGCTCAGTACCTGCTAGTGTCACAGTGTACTAATGACAGTGACATATTTATGTGCTCAGTCCCTGCTAGTGTCACAGTGTACTAATGACAGTGACATGTTTATGTGCTCAGTACCTGCTAGTGTCACAGTGTACTAATGACAGTGACATGTTTATGTGCTCAGTCCCTGCTGGTGTCACAGTGTATTATTGACATTGACATGTTTATGTGCTCAGTCCCTGCTAGTGTCAGTGTACTAATGACAGTGGTATGTTTATGTGCTCAGTCCCTACTAGTGTCATAGGGTACTAATGACAGTGAGATGTTTATGTGCTCAGTCCCTGCTAGTGTCAGTGTACTAATGACAGTGACATGTTTATGTGCTCAGTCCCTACTAGTGTCATAGTGTACTAATGACAGTGACATGTTTATGTGCTCAGTCCCTGCTGGTGTCACAGTGTATTATTGACATTGACATGTTTATGTGCTCAACCATGCTGAACCATATATTGTAAAAGGTTTTTTATTGGTGTATAAAGATTTCCAAACTTTGTAGTAATTAGAAGAAAAAAAATCTCCTTGAACTGTTACGTTTGCGTATGAAAGGCAACTAGACGTTTACAGTCTTTGCAGATTCTGTGTTCGGTGTGATTACCTGCGATCACACCTTTACTTTGATGTGTGAACAAGTATGACCTCATTGTTTGATTTAGTAACCGATCGTGCTTTTTATGCATTTCCTGCCGGTGCGGCGGTTGCGGCCAGGGGGGGGGCGGGGGGCGGGTGCGCACGCAAAATATACAGCCCACTTAAAAAAAAAAAGATCGATCTAGATGCAGTGGCATCTCTGTTCTTTAATAAGGGATCTGGGAGGGGGAGGGTTGAAGATTATTTAGGGGGCCAGCTACACTACAGAAAACAAATATTTTATATTAAAAAAGTTAAAAAAAACTATTTTGGGGGGCAAATTGGGTACTGGCAGACAGCTGCCAGTACCCAAGATGGCGGCAAATAGACAGAGGGGGAGGGTTAGAAAGATGTATGGGGGGATCAGGGAGGTTGTGGGGTAAGGGGGGATCTATCACTGCAGACTTTATGCCAAAAAATAAAAAAAATATTTTTATTTCAGTACTGGCAGACTTTCTGCCAGTACTTAAGATGGCGGTGACAATTGTGAGGTGGGGAGGGAAGAGAGCTGTTTGAGGGGGGTCAAGGGGGGATCAGGGGGTGGGATGTGTCAGGTGGGAGGCTGATCTCTACACTAAAGCTAAAAATTAACCCCACAAGCTACCTAATTAACCCCTTAACTGCTGGGCATATTACAAGTGTGGTGTGCAGCAGTATTTAACGGCCTTATTATTATTACCAAAAAGCAACACCAAAGCCATATATGTCTGCTATTTCTGAACAAAGGGGATCCCAGAGAAGCATTTACAACCATGTGTGCCATAATTGCACAAGCTGTTTGTAAATAATTTCAGTGAGAAACCTAAAATTGTGAAAAATTTAAGTTTTTCTTTTTATTTGATCGTATTTGGCGGTGAAATGGTGGCATGAAATATACCAAAATGGGCCTATATCAATAATTTGGGTTGTCTACTACACTACACTAAAGCTAAAATTAAACCTAAAAGCTCCCTACAAGCTCCCTAATTAACCCCTTCACGGCTGGGCATAATACACGTGTGGTGTGCAGCGGCATTTAGCGGCCTTCTAATTGCCAAAAAGTAACGCCAAATCCATATAGGTCTGCTATTTCTGAACAAAGGGGATCCCAGAGAAGTATTTACAACCATTTATGCCATAATTGCACAAGTTGTTTGTAAATAAATTCAGCGAGAAACCTAAAGTTAGTGAAAAAAATTGTGAAAAAGTCAACAATTTTTTTATTTGATCGCATTTGGCGGTGAAATGGTGGCATGAAATATACCAAAATGGGTCTAGATCAATGCTTTGGGATGTCTTCTAAATATAAATATATACATGTCAAGGGATATTCAGGGATTCCTGACAGATATCAGTGTCCCAATGTAACTAGCGCTAATTTTGAAAAAAAGTGGTTTGGAAATAGCAAAGAGCTACTTGTATTTATGGCCCTATAACTTGCAAAAAAAGCAAAGAACATGTAAACATTGGGTATTTCTAAACTTGGGACAAAATTTAGAAACTATTTAGAATGGGTGTATTTTGGTGGTTGTAGATGTGTAACAGATTTTGGGGGTAAAAGCAAGAAAAAGTGTGGGTTTTTTTTCAATTTTTTCCTCATATTTTATATTTTTTTATAGTAAATTATAAGATATGATGAAAATAATGGTATCTTTAGAAAGTCCATTTAATGGCGAGAAAAACAGTATATAATATGTGTGGGTAAAGTAAATGAGTAAGAGGAAAATTACAGCTAAACACAAACACTGCAGAAATGTAAAAATAGCCATTGTCATTAAGGGTAAGAAAATTGAAAAATGGCCCGGTCATTAAGGGGTTAAGAAAATTGCATAAAAAAGTTATAAGGGCTCAAAAATGTTAGAAAAAAAGGGGGCAAAAAGTCCTTTTAAATATGGATCCAGAGGAACACATGTATAAATAATTGTATTTATTAAAATATATATGTATGTAAATATATACATATGTATTTATTTATTTATATGTGTATATATGTATTTATAATTTTATATATATATATATATATATATATATATATATATGTATTTATAAGTGTATATATGTATTTATATGTGTATATATGTATTTATGTAATTATATGTGTATATATGTATTTATGTATTTATATATGTATTTATGTATGTATATGTGTATATATGTATGTATATGTGTATATATGTATTTATATGTGTATATATGTATTTATGTATTTATATGTGTATTTATGTATTTATATATGTATTTGTGTATTTATATGTGTATATATGTATTTATGCATTTAGATGTATTTATATATGTATTTATATGTGTATATATGTATTTATGTATTTATATATGTATTTATATATGTGTATATATGTATTTATGTATTTATATGTGTATATATGTATTTATATGTGTATATATGTATTTATTCATGTATTTATATGTGTATATATGTATTTATATGTGTATATATGTATTTATATGTGTATATATGTATTTATGTATTTATATATGTATGTATTTATGCATTTATATGTGTATATATGTATTTATGTATTTATATGTGTATATATGTATTTATATGTGTATATGTGTATTTATGTATTTATATGTGTATATATGTATTTATATGTGTATATATGTATTTATGTATTTATATATGTATTTATGTATTTATATGTGTATATATGTATTTATGTGTGTATATATGTATTTATATGTGTATATATGTATTTATGTACTTATATGTGTATATATTTATTTATGTATTTATATATGTATTTATGTATTTATATGTGTATATATGTGTTTATGTATTTATATGTGTATTTATGTATTTATATATGTATTTATATATGTATTTATGTATGTATATGTGTATATATGTATTTATGTATTTATATGTGTATATATGTATTTATATGTGTATATATGTATTTATTTATTTATATGGGTATATATGTATTTATATGTGTATATATGTGTATATATGTATGTATTTATATGTGTATATATGTATTTATATGTGTATATATGTATTTATGTATGTATATGTGTATATATGTATTTATATGTGTATAAATGTATTTATAATTATATATATATATGTATTTATAAGTGCATATATGTATTTATATGAGTATATATGTATTTATGTATTTATATGTGTATATATGTATTTTTAAGTGTATATATGTATTTATATCTGTATATATGTATTTATATGTGTATATCTGTATTTATAAGTGTATATATGTAATTATATGTGTAAATATGTATTTATAAGTGTATATATGTATTTATGTGTATATATGTGTTTATATGTATATATATATGTATTTATATGTGTATTTATGTATTTATATGTGTATAAATGTATTTATAATTTTATATATGCATTTATAAGTGTATATATGTATTGATATGTGTATATATATATATTTATAAGTGTATATATGTATTTATATGTGTATATATGTATTTATAAGTGTATATATGTATTTATATGTTTATATATTCATTTATAAGTGTAAATATGTATTAGTAAGTGTATATATGTATTTATGTATTTATAAGTGTATATATATATTTATAAGTGTATTTATGTAAGTATATGTGTATTTATGTATTTATAACTGTATGTGTATATGTGTATATATGTATTTATATGTGTATATATGTATTTATAAGTGTATATATGTATTTATGTATTTATATGTGTATATATGTATTTATAAGTCTATATATGTATTTATATGTGTATTTATGTATTTATATGTGTATATATGCATTTATATGTGTATATATGTATTTATAAGTCTATATATGTATTTATATATGTATTTATGTATTTATATGTGTATATATGCATTTATATGTGCATATATGTATTTATAAGTCTATATATGTATTTATATGTGTATTTATATGTTTATATATGTATATATGTATTTATAGGTGTATATATGTATTTATAAGTGTATATATGTATTTATATTTGTATAAGTGTATATATGTATTTATATGTGTATATATGTATTTACACACACATCTATATAAACACATAAGTATAGATTTATTGAAATATTACTGTCTAAAGTGCCTGGTCAGGTTATCGTGCAAATGTGGGTGTTTGTTAGTTTTTTAACAAATCTGCTCCATTAAAGTCTATTGGGAGAGTGTGAACTTGCGACCGCAACTTCTCCAGTACAGGACTTAAAGGGACAGTCTACACCAGTATTGTTATTGTCTAAAAAGATAGATAATCCCTTTATTACCCATTCCCCAGTTTTGCATAACCAACACTGTTATATTAATATATATTTTACCTCTGTGACTACCTTGTATCTAAGCCTCTGAAGACTGCCCCCTTATCTCAGTGCTTTTGACAGACATGCAGTTTAGCCAATCAGTGCAGACTCCTAAATAACTCCACAGGAGTGAGCACAATGTTATCTATGTGACACACATAAACTAGTACTGTCTAAAGGCTGTGACACACTGCAAGCAGAGCGACGCGCAGCGTGTACATGCAGCTGTGCGCGCTCAGTGTGTCTTGCCTTTTCATCTCTGAGCACTCTGCTGCGTCAGGTCGCGTAGCTAAGCGCTCAGAGATGAAATATTTGAACTTCAGAAGCGATGCGACGCGGAGCAAAGCAGCTGCTTTGCCTCGCACCGCATCGCTTGCAGTGTGTCACAGCCTTAACTGTGAAAAACTTTTAAAATTCTCTGAGCTAAGGGGCAGTTTTCAACGGTTTAGAAATCAGTTTGAGCCTACCTAGGTTTAGCTTTTCAAAAATATCACCAAGGGAACAAAGCAAATTTAATTATAAAAGTCAATTGGAAAGTTGTTTAAAATTTCATGCCCTATCTGAATCATGAAAGTTTAATTTTGACTAGACTGTCCCTTTAATGCACATCGGGTAGTGCGAGCGCAAAAACATTAGTTTCAACCTGTAACGTGCACATCCCGACGTGCAAAGTTAAATTACTTCTAGCGCAGATATATAAATTACTTTTTGCGCTCCACTTGTAATCTGGCCCAAAATGATTCATTACTTAAGGAATAATATTATTTATTATGTATTATTTATGTTGCTGCTTTTCGCTATAAAATATATCTGAAAATCGTGGGAGGCGTGGGTTAATTATTTTATGTGAACAAGTGTTTTCCTCATACTTCCTCACCTTGTCGCTCTATTCACTTAAAGCAATGGTAATAAAACCTGTCCCCAGGCCTCCCTAACAGGCAGATTGTCAGGATTACCTTGTGTGAGAGCAGGTTAATAACCATTTTACTAATCCGCTGATTATTTCACTTGTGCTCTAGTTTAGATATCCTAAAAATCTGGCCTGTTAGGGAGGCCTGGGGACATGTATAAAAAACAGTTATTTAAAGTGATGGTAAACTTGACATGTTTTAAAATGAGGTCCGGAATCTAAGTGATATTTTAGTTGAACTTTAATCTCTTGCAATATTCTAACATCAGCTTTTTGCAAGTCAGATTAGCGCATGAGCAGAAACGTTTTACTTTCAACTTGAAATATGCATGGTACCCAACCTGCGCAAAAATCTTACTTCTAGCGGAAT